>NW_026067938.1:6196314-6249576 GCF_014885135.2 Alexandromys fortis
TGTGGATTGCGTTGGGTGGGCTACTCAGTCTAGGGGTTGTAACCCACCCGCAATCCAGTTATTCCAGGGTCTCGGAGGGGCGCTACCTGGAAGGGAGTGAGCTAAGACAGAAGAAGGAGACCAAGCAACTTTGTCAAGGCCTCCGTTTATTAGGGACGGGTTACAGTTTATATATGGTAAGGGATGAGGGGCAGGGTATGGGATCTCGCAGGCCGCGTGGTTCCGGTCACGTAGCTCGGTTACATTCAGACAGACAGGCCAGAAGTCACAAGTGGCCACACCTGGTTCCCTGGATAGCTGGAATGTGAGGCGGGTTCCGCTAAGATTAGCAATTAATTGGGTGAGGGGCAGGTTTTGTCAATAGAACATAACTATGGGTGTGAGGTTCTCTGCAGACTCCCTAGAGTGATGGTTTCTGTAATGATTGTTAGGGGGGAAATGGCTCCTGACAACTATTTATCTAGGAAATGAGGAAGAATCTTATCTGCTGCTAGGTATTTGTCTAACGGTCTTTGAAAGCCCGAGATCAGAGAGTCCAGATAAAAACCTTCACTATTTATAGGCTCTTCAGCGCTGCAGTGGAGTGTGTCAAGGCAGGAAGGGCCGGGAGTCCCATCTAGCATCTCCCCACACAGGGGCAGGTTAAAGTGTTAAATTCCAAGAGGGGGAAATCTGCAATCGGCCTTCAGGCCTAATAGAACCCAGGACTGTTTAAGCTGTTCACATTTCCAAAGGTCTCAGAGCATCTCTGAAGCCGGTGGTCACGATCCAACCAGTGCTCCAAGCCAGTGCTCCAAGCCAGTGCTCCAAGCCAGTGCTCTGCCGTGACCCGATCAAGTGTGATGTTTCGCTTCACGTGGCATCGCTTGGAACTGTGCCTCTATTAGTTCATTTTTGAAACAAGAACAATGAGACTCGGAAATGTTAAATAACTAGATCACAGGATTGGTGAGTGGTATTGTTATGCCCAAATCCATGAAGTCTCCGCAAAAGCCAACAAAGAGACCGAGTCCCATATGTAAAAGCAAAGAGCTTTTATTTTATGCAAGTTTGCAAACTCAGTCTCTCCACATGTTCAACGTATTGGAATAAATGGAGAGCCCTGAGCTCAATAGGGTTTGATAGTAGCAAAGGTGGGGGTGAGGGGTTTCTGAGGTTCAGGACCCCTGATTGGCTGACATTTGTCTAGGGGTGTCCTGGTGAGTGTGTGCTGGCAGGTGATCCTAACTACAGCAGTTAGAACGTTAGACGTTTCCTTTGAATGGGTCTGTTTTTGGGTGGTGCTCAGGTAATCTTAGTTCATGGTCCTTACTGCAACCAGGTATTGCTTCAGGGTAAACAACTGAGATTCAGGCATGTATTAAATTTATCGATGGCTGAGTCCTGCTCTGGCAAGTGATAATGATTGGGAGTAAAGAACTTCCTTTGGGTGATCTGTTCATATTTAACTTATCATGGCTGGCTCCTACAGTATGGCTTGGCTGCTCATCGGTAGACTCCTGCTCTGGCTCTCCAAGCATCCTCTGGCCACTAAATGGCTCTTGATGCCTGGTATCGCCCTAAGATCTACCCAGATCATTGGCAGGCTGAGATCTCAATTGCTTCTGCCTTGCCTGCTAGGCCCAGGGGAGAGCGCTCCATGAACATCTGTGATCAATGAGTGGAACCGATCCTACTGCCCAGGAGTGATTGTTTGCCTGAACTCGGGCAGGTGTTTCTGGTACAGGCTACCTAGAACCATCTGCCTTGGAGGATCTCTGCCCATCCCCATGATTTGATGTAATACTCTTTGAGCTGGAGGAGCCTTCTCTTTCCCCCGCCTACCCTTTGCCTGCTATGCCAGCTGCTCTAAGCAGAATGGTTCTTAACAGAGTTATGGTTTGGACGGGAAGTGTTCTTCAAAGATCTGTTTGAGAAAGACTTGGTCACCAGCCTGGGGCACTACTAGGAAGTGGCAGAACTCTTAGGAGTGACTTAATGGGAGGTTATTCAAGTCATGCCCTTTGAGGGGATATCAAAACCTTACTTTTCTGGTTCTTTTTTTGTTTTCCAGCCACCATGAGGAGGAGAGGTTTGTTCCCTCATCTGCTCCCCACCATGTGCTTTCCCAACATGATGTCATGTCTCAGTGCGGGCCATAATGCAACGGAGCCAACTGACCATAGGCTGGAGTCCCTGAGATCATGGGTCAAAGTAAATCTCTCCTCATTACAAGTTGACTGTCCTGCCGGGTGGTGGTGGCGCATGCCTTTAATCCCAGCACTCGGGAGGCAGAGGCTGCTGGATCTCTGTGAGTTCGAGACCAGCCTGGTCTACAAGAGCTAGTTCCAGGACAGTCTCCAAAGCTACAGAGAAACCCTGTCTTGGGAAAGAGAGAGAGAGAGAGAGAGAGAGAGAGAGAGAGAGAGAGAGAGAATTAAAAAAAAAATCAACAAGTTGACTGTCTTGCGCATTCTGTCACAGCAATGTAAAGCTGATATAACAGAGACACGGTAAGGGTTCTAAAAGTGTGGTGGCGCACACCTTTAAATTCCAGCACTTGGGAGGCAGAGGGTGTTGGATCTCTGTGAGTTCGAGGCCAGCCTGGCCTACAGAGTGAGTTCCCAGGACAGCCAAGGCTACACAGAGAAACCCCGCCTCCAGAAACAAAAACAACAGCCAAACTTTGACATCGGACCAAAGGCACAGTGCAAGCAGTAACAGGAGCAACAGAGTCACAGATGTCACAGCCCGGTCTCGTCTTGCTGATCTTCTGTGCTTCTCTCCCGTCACATCCCTTAGTTCTCACCAACACACAGCACTGACTCCAATTAAAACAGTTCACGATGAACAGCAGCACTCTTTATGGGAAAAGCCGCGAAATTCTGGGTACTGTGCTAAGAAATGAACGGGATTTTTCACGTCAGCACCCCACCAGAACCTCACATTATGTTGTCCCAGCTATTACTCCGTTTCACAGATGAACAAGCAAGTCTTAAGTAAATTGCCTGAGGACAAACAATTATAGTAATGGAGTTCTCCTCTCCTCCCCCTTCATGCCCTCTAATAGCCGATCCACTCTTCTCTGGGAGCCTCTGATCTCTGTACACCCCCACCTGCCCTTACCCCGGCCATTCTCAAACACACCCTGTTCATCCCCCTCCGCTCTGAAACCCCAAAGCACCTGGAGGAGCATTTGTGTGATATTTATGCATATTTTATACACATTTGAACATGTGACGGCCTTGTGTCCCCTCCGTATAGTGAGTTTCTTGAAAGTAGGCTCCAAGCAGAGCACAAGCTCTTACTCAGCCTTCACAGTGGCGAATGCAGGACTGGAGGGGTGGCTCAGCGGCAAAGAGCACTGGCTGCTCTTCTGGAGGGCCCGGGGTTCAATTCCCAGCACCCACACGGCTGCTCACACCTGTCTGTAGCTCCAGTTCCAGGGCTTCTGACATTCTCACACGGACATGCAGCAGGCAAAACGCTAATGACCACATTATTAAATTGTGTTTTAACCAGTGATGAATGCCCACGAAAACTCCACCGAGTCTACCATATGGTCCATGCACGTCTCATCGGGCAATGACTAATACTCATTGACAGTGTCTCAAAGTCCAGGATGAAGCGTGAGCTATATTTTGAGGCAGCAGGAGGATACTGAAATGGAATCTAAGAGGCTGGGGAAATTTGAGTGTTTTTTTTTAAATATATTTACACAAGAACTTTATTTATTTCTATCACACATACAAGCCCAGCAGTGCCCTGAGACTTTTCTAAATTACAGAGATGAAACAGGTGACAAAGACGCCATTTGAAGTCAATTTCCTTACTTTCCCTTCATCCCTAAAGAGACCTCCACTCTCCAGACCTGGTCATGGCTGTGAGAAAAGCAGGGGCAGAGCAGAGACAGAGAGATGGAGACAGAGAGGAGGAGAAAGAAGAAGATAGAAAACGGGAGAGTGGGTGTTAAGAGGAAGACAAAGAGAGACAACATAGCCAAAATAGCAGCGTTGTAAGGAGAATGAGCAGCTGGGAAGTTTAGGGTAGGGAGGATGTGAGAAGGGCTAGGGTGCTAACAGGGACTTGGAAATGTGTGACAGGTACTTGTGACACGGAGGGAGCCTGGAGGCCAGGATGCACTTGGGTGTGTTAACAGCCACCGCAGATAGCCCCTCGTCCCTTCTGCCTTTCAGAATATGCCGAAATGGAGTTTCTTTTGAACCTGGCAGTAACTTCAGTTTCAAGGATCTGACTCCCTTTCCTAGGCTCCAAGGATGCCAGGCACAGACGTCGTGAACATACATACATGGAGACACACACACACATAAAAATAAATAAATCTTAAAAAAAGGAAAGAAAAGGGCCGGGCGATGGTGGCGCACGCCTTTATTCCCAGCACTCGGGAGGCAGAGGCAGGCGGATCTCTGTGAGTTCGAGACCAGCCTGGTCTACAAGAGCGAGTTCCAGGACAGGCTCCAAAGCCACAGAGAAACCCTGTCTCGAAAAACCAAAAAAAAAAAAAAAAAAAAAAAAAAAAAAAAAAAAAAAAAAAAAAGCCGAAAAAAAAAAGAAAGAAAGAAAACAACAAGAACCAAAATAACAACAACAACAAAAACCCTGTGTACTGAAACAAACCCTTTCTCTCTCTAAACTTATTATCTCAGATATTTTGTTATAGTAACGGGAAGTAGTCAACACTGGCAATCAAGGATCTTTGTGTCTACACTAGGAACTTCAAGTGGTTGGCCCGTGACCCCCTCTCTTCTAGAAATGAAAGCGAAAAGAAAGAATGGTGGCCCAGAACTCAAGTATTAGTCACCACGCCATGCCTGTCTGTCCCACACCCGTTTCCTAACCTTGCTCACTTTCCTAAAAGTGAGGACCTCGTCTCAGTCATTGCCCAAGAAGACTGCGCACAGACAATCCACCATACTGCATCTGGTCTTCAAATGTTTCCAATTAGATAATTAGAACTGGGTTGCTTTAGTTTTCAGTGAATATATTGTATCTTTTTACTGACTCAATAAATTGAGCACATATGATCACTGGCTCTCAGGACAATTTGGGGTGACACGAGGTGGGGATCCTTTGACCTTGAGCTGCTGAGACCCTGACGGCTCTTCTTACCCTGGACAGTCCGCTCCTCTTGGGAGTCTAAGCTGAAGCTGTCAACTACAGTGCCTGACTCCACTCATTCCCTTGGTGAAAAGTTCCGTCAAAATGCTGCCTGACTCCCACCCACCCACCCCCCACCGCCATGAGGAGCAAATCCATGACCATGAGGGTAATAGAACTATTTCTTCTTTCCCTGTTCCGTGATTCTAGCTCCAGACGGCAGGCAGTGACAAACCGAAGATTCCCCTCTTATGCCAAAGCCTGGATAAATAAATAAACAAGCAAACAAACGTGAACAGAAAAACCCCACTCTCATCAAAGCCTCATGGACTTGATTCCACCACACCGCGGCTCCCTGAACTCAGCGCAGTAGCTCTGGAACTCATTTCCGCCGGACTTGGCGTCGTGAAACTATTTGGAATGCGCTGTGCTCTTAACACGCCTTTCCGTAAACAGGGATCTAAGTGTGCCTCGGCTATCTAGGAGGTGGGGGTGACAGCCGCCTAAGCGCAGGCGGGCTTCATCCTGTGTTTTCCGTATTGTCTTGTCAATAGGAGCTATTATCAAGTCCCCAACGAGCCTGGCAGTGCTACCCTCAATGAGGTGTTTAAAACTGCCTTCCCTGGTGAGAAGGAAAACACGGCTTTTGTTCCCATCTTTAAAATTAACTGCACGGTATTACCGCCATCAATGAGGTGTTTAGCATCAGAATTGCCTTCCCTGGTGGGAAGGAAAGCACTTACTTTGTTTCCGTCCTTAAAATTAATTGAGGTTTTTCAAAACTCATCCCTACTCAACCAACAGTCCCCTGGAAGGCAAAAGGAGAAGTAGATGAGATTTTATAATGTGGTCTTCCGTCGCCCATCACCGGCTTCCAGCTCCTTCTTCCCCTTTAGACCACTCTCTGAACACTTCTCGGGCCCCTTTGTCTCCTTTCCCTCCTGTTAGGTTTTGTGGCTCTGGTCTCGCGCCTTAAACTTTGACAGGAGTTAATTCATAGATACTTGCTTAAGTGAAGCAAACACTCCGCCAACCTAGATATTCATTATTGACTTGTGCATTTGCCATTGACATATCATACTTGTTCCATGAGGTAAAGAAATTGCTCATTAAAATTAAACCTGAGACAGGTGTGGTGGTGTGCACCTTTAATCCCAGCACTCAGGAGGCAGAGGCAGGTGGATCTCTACGAGTTTGACGCCAGCCTGGTTTATATAGTGAGTTCCAGGACAGCCGGGGGTACATAGACCCAGTCTACAGAAACAAAGCAAATTAAACTCCAGGACTAATGTCTGGGGGGAGGGGGTGGTGGTGGTATGGTAGTCAACAGCTGAGAGATCCCTCTTCTCTTCTGGGTATTCCAGAAGCGGGTCTAGCTTTTGTATCTGTCTGCAGGGTCTTTGTTTGGGAAGTAGGCTCTTGCACAATGCAGCAGAATGTAGTAGGCCAAAGAGGTGAAGTCCTGACTTCTACAGGCCAGAGTCCAAAAAGACATACTAATCGTAGGTTTCAAAAAACAAAGAGAAGGCTGCTCATATCCAGAAATTCTCCAAAGAGACAGAGATCTGGAAGGAACCAAGAGAACTCGGCAGCTGCTATGTTTTCCTACAGAAGGGCCTGTGTCCCGCCTCCACCTCCAATACTGAATTGCATGAGGGAGGGAAGGAAGATCTGGGGGTCCTTATCCCCACTGCCAGGGATACCAGGGAACATATTCTTCTCCTCACACAACATGGACTGCGATTCGGATATGAAATGTCCCTCCGGAAGACTCATGTATTAAAGGCTTGGTCTCCCATGCATTGCTCAGAGGTGTGGCTTTGGGCAAATGATTGGATCACACGTTCTCTGACTCCATTAGTGGGTTACTGCATGGATGGACCCATACTGGAAGACAGCAGAAGCTGGAAGGAGGGGTCTGATTGGAGGAAGTGGGCCATTGAGGGTGTGCCTTCGAAAGGTGTCTTATCCCTGCCGTGTTCATGTTTTTCTTTTTAAATATTTATTTATTATGTATACAATATTCTTTATGCGTATATGCCTGAAGGCCAGAAGAGGGCACCAGACCTCATCACACATGGTTGTGAGCCACCATGTGGTTGCTGGGAATTGAACTCAGGACCTTTGGAAGAGCAGGCAATGCTCTTAACCTCTGAGCCATCTCTCCAGCCCCCGTGTTCATGTTTTCAGCTGCTGTGAGGTCATCTGTTTTTCTCCACTGCACTCTTCTACCCGGATGCTCCGTAGTCCCAGAGCCAAGGGGCCCAGGGGCTGAAGCTGCTGAGATCATGACCCAGATCACCCATCAAGTTGTTTTGTTTAATTCAGGTGTTTTGTCACAAGGACCAAAAGTGACGAATACAAGGAACGTAACAGAAACAACTGCATGGCACATCTGGGCAAATGGGACAGCAACAGCCTCCTCCAGCACCCCCAACCGGTCCAAGGAGCAATACAGACTGATCGCTTGTGCCTGAGACAGGGAGGGAGAAAGCATCGATCTGAGAGGGTCCTTCTACAGTGTCATTAGTGAACTAGTCAGGAACACAAATGAAAATGTTTCTGCCTTTTCATAGTGTTAGAATTCATTTTTAAAAAAGAACAACAACAATAAAGTCACAAGATAAAGTTTCAAAGGCAGCAACCTGCCAGATAACCTTACCTACGTTGGTGATCTAGATGAGGTAAATGCAGGTTCTTTTATTGTGATCTTAATTAGTAATATAAACTCTCATATCACACAGATGCAGCCAATATATCTATCTCCATATATGTATGTGACAGTTTGAATGAGATTGACCCTCATATGTTTGAATACTTGGTTCCCGGTGGGTGGAACTGTTTGGGAAGGATTAAGAGGTGTGGCCTTGGTAGAGGGGATGTGTCGCTTGGGGGTGGGCTTTAATACTAAGAACTTCACCCCATTCCCAGTTAACTATTTTCTTCTCTGCCTTCTGCTTATGAACCAGACACAAGCTCTTAGCTTCACCGCTATGCCTGCCTGCCTGTTGTCATGCTCCCTGTCACGATGGTCACTCACCCTCTGACCCTGTCAGCCCCCACTAAACATATTGGGCAATAGAGAGATTACTAAAATGTTGCATATATATGGGTTAGGGGATAGATACAAGTTAAAGAGGCTCCTGCGGGGTTCCTGAGGTCTCAGCAGCAGGCTGATAGACATCTAAATAGAGTCTGCATTGATAGGAAAATGAACCCAATCCAGCTGCAGGGAAACAGCTGCAGGTGCAAAGCAGGGGTTCTCAGCCTTCCTACTGCTGTGACGCTCGACCATAGTACCCCTCATGTGGTGCTGACCCCTCCAGCCATAAAATTATTTTCATTGCTATTTCATAACTCTAATTTTGTTATTATTTGAATTGCATTATAAATATCTGTTTCCTGATGACCTTAGGCGACCCTGTGAAAGGGTCATTCAACCCCCAAAGGGGCCGAGACCCACAGGTTGAGAACTACGGCCGTAGAGCCAGGCCACTGTAATGAGAGGCAGAGATGTAATCGGCTGCGGTGAAAGGGCAGAACTGGGCAGATTAGTGTCTAGAGAATGAGCGGGAAGAGGGTTAGATAACAGCTGAGTAGGCTGAATCAACAGTGGGGACCAACCTGAGTTAAAGCCTCACGAATAACCTGGAGTTCACTGCCTGTGGAGCTTTCTTTGGACACAGGCTCACAAATAATGGCAGGGAGACTTCTTATTAATTATAAAAGCTCAGCCAATAGCTTTGGCTTATTACTAGCTAGCTCTTACAACTTAAATTAAGGCAGCTCCTTCAACTCATCTATGTACTGCTTTTGCTGCTGCTTCTGCATCTGGCCGTGGATTTTGCCTTTCTTCTTCCCAGCATTCTCTGTGCTTGGAAATCCTGCCTGTTGAGCTTGGAAAACCGGCTGCTGAGCTTTTTATTACAGCAATCTCAGTGTAAAGGAATATTCCACGGCAGGTCACCGGCGCGATGTCAGGTATTAGATGACGGTTTAGTGGGGACACACCAACTCAGTGCTGTGTGATGAGACCCAGGTGAAGGGGACGCAAGTGTAAGAAGTTCTCTGGCTTGGTGTCTCTGATATGATTTTAGTGTGCCCATGCCGCCCTGTAGTCTCTCAGCCCGCTTGAATAACGTTTCTATTCCCAGGAACAAGTCTTTTATCAGCCTGTACTGTGCGGGTGGTGCCAGACAGATGGTGTTGTCTGTAGATCCGCCCTCGAAATGGAGTCAAAAGCTGCTTGTTAAATGGTACAGGGCGAGGCACTGCCTTAGAAAGCACTGTCTTACACAATCCGTATCGCTCAGAGTTAGGGCATAGCCAGATTTCAGCAACAGAGATGAAGAAGAGAGAGACAACAGTAAAAATCAGCGAAGAGAGATGGATTTGGGGGAGGGGGGGGATGCCGGGGAGCGCCTCACCTTGGCTCCCAAGCTCAGTTCCTGTGCCCCAACCCTGTGTGAGCTATCTGTTATGGACACTCTGACCCTCTAGAAAAGAAAGCAAAATCTTGAGAGGCCGGAATCCCTTGTCATCTAGTTGGCGGGATGGACCTTAAAGCAGAAAGCAAATTCAATCATATAAACACAAGACTATGACTACATTGCTTTCTAAGCAAAAACTCACCAGGTGTCTGAAGTCCACTCACTGAATGCGGGCTTGGGTTTGCACATCTGGAGCCCCGGCACCTGGAAGGTAAAGGAGGGAGGAATTTGCGGCTGTACTTGGCTGCATAGGGAGCTCAAGGCCAGCCTGGGCTACAAGGAAACTCTCATCTCAAAAAAGAGCAAATGTTCATCTGTTTAATATGTGCACTGTGCGTTTTACATACAGCACTGCCTTTTCTCATGAGTCTTAAGTGACTGTATCCACATCTTACAAATTTAGAGGGACAAATTTAGAAAGGTTAATAATTTGCATAAGACCTCAGTATTGCTAAACAGTGGAGCCAAGATTCGAACTGAGGAATATCTGACTCACAAAGACATCCCTTGAACCAAGTTAAGTGACTTGATGTATGCTCTCTGGGCCCAGGGTTCCTTCAGAACTATTTCTTTTTTTTTTGGTTTTTCGAGACAGGGTTTCTCTGTGGCTTTGGAGCCTGTCCTGGAACTAGCTCTGTAGACCAGGCTGGTCTCGAACTCACAGAGATCCGCCTGCCTCTGCCTCCCGAGTGCTGGGATTAAAGGCGTGCGCCACCATCGCCCGGCCCCAGAACTATTTCTAACTGCTAACATGCTGCCCACAGCATGGCAACCACACATCCATATGCTGGAGCCCCGGGAGCAGAGAACCCCACATTTCTTCCTGAAAAACCACAGCTCTTATCTTCAAGGGAGTAAGCTATGGTTCATTCTGAAGCCATGTTGAATGGCCATAGCCTGGGAACACAGACTTAGCTGTTGGGGTGGGTGGAAGGTGGTGGTCGGCTGAGTTAATAGATTCCAAAAAGTTTTTATCTCTTAGTTACAAGATGTTAGCTAAGGCCCAGAGATGGGCAAAAAAAAAAAAAAAAAAAAAAAAAAATGGCTGTTCTAGAGGGCTAGAACTAGCCCTAGATAAGGCAATTAGCCTCTGGACCTTCAACTTTCCAATCTCTTAAGTTGGGCAGTTCTTTTTTTGTTTGGTTGGCTGTTTTGGTTTTTCAAGACAGGGTTTCTCTGCATAACAGTCCTAGCTGTCCTGGAACTAGATCTTGTAGACCAGACTGGCCTCGAACTCACAGAGATCCACCTGCGTCTACCTCCCGAGTTCTGGGACTAAAGACACGCGCCACCACTGCCTGGCTCGAGTTGGGCAGTTCTAACCAGCCAATGATTCTCTGCAGGCACAGTTGCCTTCTAGAAACTCCCAAATGCCCAGGGTATTAAGTGCCTCTTTCCTGCTGTGATCCGAGCCCCTGGACTAAGTCTTGGTTCAGTTCCTAAGTGTTTCATAAATCACCACCCTTCGCTGTAGTCAGATCACCAAGGAGCAATACGGACTAGACGGCAGAGACCTGAACAAGACGGCGAGAAGCCCATTGCATTTGCCGGCTTTCCACGATTGTTCTAGCATTAACCAACCATTAACCACTTCTAAAGACTGGCTTCCAAATGTCTTTAAGGTCCCATTGAGATCTCACTTTCTGCAGAATCAGGGTCAGGTTGATTACCCGTCTCCATCCTGAACTGCACACCTCCAGACATTAACTCTTCTCTGGTCTCTGTGTGTTCTTCCTAGGTTCAAATCAGGCCCGTTCTAGGATAAAGTATAGAATGTCTCAAGGGATGGGGAGGGAAAGTGCAGTGATGCCGCATCTTTTTGCCATTAGAAGGAATGTGGAACTCGATAAGATGAAACGGTATAATACCATATAAAGAGATGTAAGGATTTCTATTTAAAAAAACGTTTGTCACTTTGGTTAAAATATGGAGAAAAGGAAGTCCTCTGGGCCCCAGCACCTTCCAGAACACTGTCCCGTGTCCCTGCCACCGCCACTCCTTAAGACCTTTGCGGGTAGCTGGGCGTACTGGGCGTGCCTGGAACCCCAGAGCTTGGGAGGGTGAAGCAGGACCACAAACTAGCTCCGATCTGGACTACAGGGTGTGACCCCCAGCTCGGTAGGGAAACCTTTCCTAGGAGTCACAGTGCCGCTGTCTCCGTTTACTCAGGTGTAAATTCTTTAATGTATTGAGTGTGTTGTTTTTCTTCCATGATTCTGACCTTTCTCATGTTTTATTATTCTTGGGGTGGAAATATGACTCAGACCTTTATAATTAGAATATCCCATACCCCTAGTCAGAGTGTTTATTTAAGGCATAGAGACACGAGCCAGCAAACTCAACAAATTCCCAGCGGAGCCTCAGCAGATAGGCGAAAATTGTCACGAATTACAGGCTCACTCCCTCCAGAGCTGGCTGAGCCCTGAAGAGTGTATGCAGTGAGTTCAGAACCAGTTGCCATTCCCTTGAAAAGCTGGATTGAGATCCCTGCTAATTCAGAGAAAGCAAGGTCAACAGAGCCAGAGAAACAGGCTTCTTGATTATACTGAATCCCTGCCTCCCACAGTCTGCCCTCTTGACTATGATGGCCAATCAATGTTCTTTTTTGTTTCCATTTTAAATCACACACACACACACACACACACACACACATTCCTTTTTTCCAATGCTGGGGATTGAACCCAGAGCCTGCTGAATTCCAAAAAAGTGCTGCGTAAAATCCCTAGCCCTTGGTTTCTTTTTTTTTTTTTTAATATTTATTTATTTATTTGTTTGTTTGTTTGTTTATTTATTTATTATGTATACAATATTCTGTCTGTGTGTATGCCTGAAGGCCAGAAGAGGGCGCCGGACCTCTTTACAGATGGGTGTGAGCCACCATGTGGTTGCTGGGAATTGAACTCAGGACCTTTGGAAGAGCAGGCAATGCTCTTAACCACTGAGCCATCTCTCCAGCCCCCCCCCCCCTTGGTTTCTTGAGATGGAGTGAGTCTCCCGGCATCACAGTCAGGAAGGCCTCGAATTTCTGGCCTTCTTGCCTTCAGTTCCTGTGCACTGGGATTACCATACACATGCTACCACACCCAGTTTGAATCATTATTGTTGTCACTGGTGTCGCTGAGACACCATGACCACGACAACTCTTGTAAAGGAAAATATTTACCTGTGGTGGCTTGTAGCATGAATTCTAATTGTTCTCAATAATGAGAACCCAGAGTCAGATGTTAGGAGGCGAAAACTGAAGGATCAGAGAAGCAGAGCAGCCAGTAACTACAGAGACCTTTTACCTCTACCGAATCGAATCGTCAGACTGGAAGGAAGAACTTGTCTCTACGGCTCCTCAGACTGTTGCTGTCTCTACAAAACCTCGGACTGCATGCTCAGACTGAATCTTGACTGCCTCTGAGCTCCTGTCTCCTCCCACCTTATTTTTCCTCTCTCTATTCAGCCATATCCCTTCTTGTCTCCATTCCCCCAGTGCTGGGATTAAAGGTGTCAGCCACCATTGCCTGGCTCTGTTTCTCTTTTAGACTGGAGTAGCTTAGGGTAGCCTTGAACTCACAGAGATCTGCCTGCCTTTGCCTCCTGAGTGCTGGGATTAAATGTATGTGCCACCACTGCCTGGCCTCTATGGCTAACTAGTGCCTTAGCTCTGCACTCTGATCTTCAGGAAACCTTTGTTTGTTAGCTTACAAACAAGAGATCACAGGCAGAGGCAGTCGGATCTCTGTGAGTTCGAGACCAGCCTGGTCTACAAGAGCTAGTTCCAGGACAGGGACCAAAGCTACAGAGAAACCCTGTCTCGAAAAACCAAAAAAAAAAAAAAAAAAAAAAAAAAAAAAAACCAAAACACAAGAGATCACTAGAGTGGCTTGTTTAGTGATGCTGTCCATTACAGTCATGGAGGGACACAGGGCAGCATTCAGGCAGACGTGGTGCTGGAACTGAGAGACTTTACATCTTGATACAAAGGCAATAGGGGGTGAATTGTACACTGGTCTTGTCTTGAGCAGATATGAGACCCCACCGTGGCACACTTCCTCCAACAAGACCTCACCTACTCCAACAAGGCAACACCTCCTAATAGTGCCACTCTCTTTGGGGACAGTTTTCTTTTAAACCACCACAGAGGACAATTAGCAGATGCTGGTTCTCTGCTCATTGTAGGACTCAGAGGTGGAACTCGGAGGACAGGGCTCTTAGCCACTGAGCCACTTGCTGGTCTTGCCTTCAATACCAGTACTAGGAAGACAGAGGCAGGAGGATCTCCAAGTTTGAGGCCAGTCTGGTCTACAGAACAAGTTCCAGGACAGCCAGGGCTGCACAGAGAAAACCTGTCTTAAAGAAACACAAACAAAAAAAATCCGAAGCAAAAGTACATATATCTTTCCTGTAAAGTACCCGACTTTTGCAAATAAATACTGTAGCTTTCATTCTATTTTTGCTTTTATTATAACTGTGAGAATTTGAGATGGGTAAACCCTAGAGACAGAGCCAGAAAGATCACCAGCTCCTGGCCATCTAAGAGAAAGCAAGACTCTGTCTCCAAAGAGAAAAACTTGGCTGTTAAAATGTTACATATATTTGCTTTCCTGTGAGGGCCTTGAGGTCAGTCAATCGGAAGACACAGGGTGGCCAGGGAAAAATGTCTTGTTTTAAAAATTTAACAATGTCATTTAGTTATGAAATCATCGAGTATTTTCTTTTGAACCCCTTGTCAAGGAATTCATGAAATTTCTGAACTGTAAGGGTTCCTACAGTCTTCAGTTTTCAGACTTAACTGTCTGGAAAAAAAGCTTTGGGATAACAGTGAAGTTTCAATTTCTCTTTTGACCTTGCTGTAGTTTCTTCCGGGTATGGCTGGGAAGGCAATGTAGTTTTCATGAAATAGCTGTTTTTTTTTTAATATTTTAATTTTTTTATTGCTCTAGCATGTATATAAATTACATGGTGTTTTGTTTGCTTTGAGGGTTTGTCTGTGTAACCCTGGCTGTCCTGAAATTCACTGTTTAAACCAGGCTGGCCTTGAACCCAGAGATTCACCTGCCTCTGCCTCAAAAGTGCTGGAGTTAAAGGTGTGCGTAGCCTGCTACATAATTTTTGCTGCATATCTAAAATTGTAACTGGCTTGAGAGAAATGAACTTTTTGTTTATTTGATTGGTTTTTCTTTCGCTTTTATTTTTCAAGACAGGGCTTCTCTGTGTAGCCTTGGCTGTCCTGGAATGAGAGGCTCTTTATTCTCATTCTATTAGAACATTAAAACAATAGACCCTAAGAAATGAGATTTCCCCCAAGAATCTTATGGAGAAGGAAATCCTGAAAAAAAATTTATAGTTCTAACCGCTGTCTCAATCACCTTACAGGAAGAGACTCAATAATGGGCAGGGCCACACCTTGGTCGCTGTTTAGATGTGCATATTTTAAATATGCATATCTTTGGCTTTCTATTTTAATTTGAATCTCATTTCAGGGCTCCAAAGACCTACTTGAGGTGGGCTGGGTGTCACTGGGGATCCTTGTGGCCAAACTGAAAGACATTTTCTGCTCCCCATCACAACACAAATTTGGCGCTTTTTTTTTTTTTTTTTTTTGTTCTTTTAGCCGAATTTCTCTGTAGTTTTAGAGCCTGTCCTGGAACTCACTCTGGCCTCAGACACACAGAGACCCACTTGCCTCTGCCTCCCCGCTGTGATTAAACTTCCACCCGCCTAATTTGACCTTTTTACTTGATTTATTAAGGCTGAACAGTGTTGGGACACAGGCTCATGGCTACCCAAGTTTAGGAACAAAATGACTTCATTTTGCTTGATTATTCTGATAAGTATTTTCACAATAAAATGCAAATATCTAGTGAAGGAAAATCAATTTTATAATTCATCACTATTACATATAATAATGATGCTTTGAGTTCACTAATATTAGACGTACATCTGGACTTGAAAACGTTAACAAGCGAGAACTGCCGAGTACTTTCAAATGTGACCACCTAAAAGCAAAAATAAAAAAAAACTATGGGCTGCTCTTCCAGAACACCTGGGTTCAATTCCCAACACCCACATGGCGCTCGAAATCCCGTGTCACTCCAGCTCCGGGAGAGCCATTACCCTCTTGTCTCCAAGGGCGTCAGGCACGCTCAAGCTGCACAGTCATACATGCAAGAAAACATCCACACACATAAATCAGAAAGAAAAAAAAAAAAAAAAAAGCCCCGTTGCCCTGAGAGAGGCCGGGCGGACGCGATAAACAAGCACATTTCCGCTTCGGCCCAACTGGCGCTAACAGTTCATTTCCACAAAGAATGCGGCTACAGAGCCTGTCGGCACAGGGCTCTTTATAGTTTTCGGATCAAAAACGTTAGAGGAAGCGGGTATGGTAGGGGTGGACCCCGGAACCGAAGAAACCGCGGAAATCAAGCCCAGAGCCTGGTTGCAGGCTTGTTATTCCTTAATGTCCCGACCCCACAGGCGTCCCCGCGTCCCCAGACGCCCCGAGGCTCGCCCGGGGCTCGGCACGCTCGGGGCAGTTTCCACAGCACGCGGCGCGGGCAGAGAAGCCAGCTTTTGTTTATTTTGGCCGCGCGCGCCTCGCGAGCGTCCGGGGGCGGAGACGCGCAGGCGGACGCCCCGCCCACTGTCCCCGGCCCGGGGCGGACGCAGAGCGCGGCGTCACAAAGCGCCCCCGGAACGCCGAGGCCCAGCCGCACCCGGCGCCGCGCGGCCCTCGCAGGGTGGCGAGAGGACGCCTCCCCCTCGGTCGCCTCAGCCCCGCCTCGGTCGGGCTCGCTCTGCCTCCGAGTGGCGGGCGGCTCGGCGTCGCCGCAAAGCACCCCGGGAGAACGGGCTGGCGCCGGAAGGACGCGCGAGCGCGCGGCGGCGGCGAGGTGATAAAAGGGAGCGGGCCGGCGGAAGTGGGCGGTTCGTCGGCGCCGTGCTCTGTTGTTTGGGGTTCGGGCTGCCCGGAGGGGCGTTCTCGGGAGGTTCGCCGGTGCAGGCCGCGCTGACAGGGCCGCGCCCCGCCGCTCGGCCGCCCTTGGCTCGGTGCGCTCGCGCTCTCCTCGTCCCGCAGGCCCAACATGGCGCAGGACGTGGCCGAGTACCTGAGCCAGAACCCGCGAGTAGCCGCCTGGGCGGAGACGTTGCGCTGCGAGGGCGAGACGGACAAACACTGGCGCCACCGCCGGGAGTTCCTGCTCCGCAATGCCGGAGACCTGGTCCCCTCGACGCCCGGGGAAGCCGCGGCCGACGCGGAGAGCGGAAGCCGCCGTCGGCAGCTCCAGCAGCTCGTTTCCTTCTCCATGGCCTGGGCGAACCATGTCTTCCTGGGGTGCCGGTGAGTGAGGGAGCGGGAGGCAGCCGTTCCGGGCTGCCCGAGGGGCGCTGCCGGGGATCGGGAAGCGCGGGAAGTTGTGGCCCTGGCGGCCCTCGGAGGGCGTCCGCGGCAGCGCCGACCTCAGTGTTGGCGGGGGACCCCGGGGTGTGTGCAGCCGACGGTACCCGGGAGACCCCCGGTTTAGGGGTTCGCCTCCCGAGCGCCGGAGGCATTTGTTTATGGCATCTCCGGGACATAAAGTTGTCGCGCGGTTGGTCCGCTTTGATTGCAGCCAGGAACTGCAGTTTTCCCAGGGCCCGCACCTCGCACACTGCCTGTCGTTTCGCAAAAACACTCCTTGAAAGCGACTTTTTGCTTCTTTTTTCAGGTACCCTCAAAAAGTTATGGATAAAATTCTTAGTATGGCTGAAGGCATCAAAGTGACAGATGCTCCAATCCATACCACACGAGACGAACTGGTTGCCAAGGTGAAGAAAAGAGGGATATCGAGTAGCAATGGTTAGCAGATCATAGATGTGAACATACATAGGAGTTTAGAAAATAAGCTTGATGTAATTAGGAATTGCTGTCCTTACTAATTTTTAACAAGCCAGAGTTTGTATGATGTATTAATCTAGTTGACATGTTAAAGCTAAACTGTGTGTGTCTGTCTGTTTCCGGTGTGCTGAATTTGTTAGTTTCCTTTGACTGCTTTAGATTTTAAAATCCAATGTCTGACGCTGTTAATTTAATATTAGAAATTAATCCTGTTAATACCGTAAGATATTAATGAAGTTTTTCACGCCTTAAAAGAAGCTAGTCCTGAAATATTTTTATTTGTGCTTTTTCTTATTATTTTTATTATTTATTTACTTATTTATTTATTTTGGTTTTCGAGGCAGGGTTTCACTGTGTAACAGCCCTGACTGTGTTGGAACTTGGCTCTGTAGACCAGACTGCCCTTGAACTCACACTCACCTGCCTCTGCCTCAGTGCGTGTGCCACCACTGCCCAGCTCCTCTTTGTGCTTTCTTTCTTTCTTTCTTTCTTTCTTTCTTTCTTTCTTTCTTTCTTTCTTTCTTTCACAATTTATCAAAGTTTATTTTATGTGCCTTGGTGTGAAGGTGTCAGATCACCTGGAACTGGAATTACAGACACTTGTGAGCTGTTGTGTGGGTGCTGGGAATTGAACCCAGGTTCTCTGGAAGAGCAGCTATTGCTCTCAACTACCTAGCCATCTCTCTGGCCCCCCCCCTTTGTACTTTTTGGAGGCAGGGTTTCTCTGTGTAACAGCCCTAGCTATCCTGGAACTAGCTCTTGTTGAGCAGGCTGGCCTCAAACGCACAGAGATCCACCTGCCTCTGCCTCCCAAGTGCTGGGATTAAAGGCATACGCTGCCACCATCTGGCCTTTGTGCTTTCTTAATGAATGTTTCTTAATGAATTGACATCTGTGTGGGACTCCTAGTGAAATACTTGTGTTTTTCTTCTTTCTAGAAGGGATAGAAGAGCCATCCAAAAAACGAGTCATAGAAGGAAAAAACAATTCTTCTGTTGAGCGAGATCATGGAAAGAAATCTGCTAAAACAGATCGTTCGTCAGCTCATCAGGAAAACAGTTCGGCATCCACAGGGTCGTCCACCAAGTCAGAGAGTAGTGGGGCGTCAGCTCGGAGCAGCTCTGGTGTCTCTAATCAGAATAGCTCCACGAGTGAAGGAGATAGGTCTGTTTGCAGCCAAAGCAGCAGCGATTCCTCTCAGGTAACAACAGCGGGGGCTGGAAAAGCTTCTGACCCAGAAGCTGCAGATAAACATGGCTCAGCATCATTTGTTTCTTCGTTGTTGAAATCCAGTATGAATAGTCATGTGGGCCAGTCCACTGATTCTAGACAGCAGAGTGGATCACCTAAAAAGAGTGCTGTGGAAGGTTCTTCCCTCTCGACTTCTCAGAGCAGCTCAGAGATCGAGGTGCCCTTGTTGGGTTCCTCTGGAAGTTCAGAAGTAGAGTTGCCATTACTGTCTAATAAGTCTAGTTCAGAGACAGCCTCAAGTGGGTTAACATCCAAAACTAGTTCAGAGGCAAGTGTTTCACCTACAGTTTCTAAAAACAGTTCCTCCTCAGGCACCTCTCTACTAAATCCCAAGAGCAGTTCAACCAGTTCTTCACTGCTGACTTCCAAAAGCACTTCTCAGGTAGCTGCATCACTGTTAGCTTCCAAAAGCAGCTCCCAGAGCAGTGGCTCTATGGCTTCCAAAAGCACTTCCTTAGCAAGCGTGTCTCAGCTAGCTTCTAAGAGTAGCTCTCAGAGTAGCACTTCACAGGTGCCTTCCAAAAGTGCCTCACAGTCCAGTGAGAGCTCAGTCAAATTCTCTTGTCGGAAGTTAACCAATGAAGATGTAAAGCAGAAGCAGCCTTTCTTCAATAGACTGTATAAAACAGTGGCGTGGAAGTTGGTAGCTGTTGGTGGCTTTAGCCCCAGCGTGAATCATGGAGAGCTGCTAAATGCAGCTATTGAAGCTCTGAAAGCAACACTGGATGTGTTTTTTGTCCCGTTGAAAGAACTGGCAGATCTGCCTCAAAATAAGAGCTCTCAAGAAAGTATTGTTTGTGAGTTGAGGTGTAAGTCGGTGTATTTGGGCACTGGCTGTGGAAAAAGCAAAGAAAATGCAAAGGCAGTTGCATCGAGAGAAGCACTGAAGTTATTTCTCAAGAAGAAAGTGGTGGTAAAGATATGTAAAAGGAAGTACAGAGGCAGTGAGGTAGAAGATCTAGTACTCCTTGATGAAGAGTCGAGACCTGTAAACTTGCCGCCCGCATTGAAACATCCTCAAGAATTACTGTAATGTCTCCAAGTCACCACTGCATCCAGTAGCTGGTGTTTGAAGAGAACTGGCTTTTATATGATATAAAACACTGGCTTTCACAGATTTTGTATTGCTTTTTTCCAGTTTTGCAGAAAATTTAAATTGTAGTTATCTTCAGTAAAGTAGACGTTGTAAATAATTTATGAATGGCAGTACATATTAAAGGGTATACACTGACAGCATACCAATGTGCTGTTGTATTTGCTGAAGAAAATACTGTCTTCTATTTTTAATGATATATTAGGTACGATGTGTAGTTCTGTAGAACCTTAAATTTTTGTACTACTTCCAATTTGGTGGAAATGTATTAAGTTGTCTACCATGCTTTTTTTTCTCTAACTTGATTAAATCCCATCAAAGAAAAGGGGACCACAGTATTTGAATGTGTGAAAATCTGTATGACAAGGTTTTAAGAATGTTGCTCATAATGTTGAACATCTGTTAAAGAATAAAAGAATGGTTGCCTCAAACTATTTTCATGAGAAGTTGTAAACTTTTTTTTAGATACAAAACAGTATAAAGTACTTATTGTTATTTTATTCTGATGTTTAAAATTCTCCATGATTTTGACTGCTGCTGATTCTTAAGCAGATTAATTTATGTTTTGAGGTAAAATGCAATTTACACTTTCTTAAAACAAATGTGGGTTTCTATATTAAGCATATTTTGTGACTACTAATTATTAACAGATTGATTTGTTTAGATATTAAATGCTTTAAGCTATTTTACCTTTTCAAGAAGTTGTGTTTTTTTTCCCCTCCTGCCTTGAAGTCAACCCAGTCTGGCAACTTGGTTTCTCACTACTATTCATAGTAAACTACAACCAAGTAGTTTTCCTAGTAATACATATATTTTTATTGGTAGGGGAGTTAAAGTTTATATCTAGAACCAGGTGGTTTTTGTATTTGCAGATTTCAGAAGAATGTGGAGAAGACTAGAGAGCCATGGTCAGTTCTTTAATGATTGTACCCATGTGAATTGCATCTGTTGGTAATGAAGTAGAATCTCATTTGTGTCTTAGGTGGTTCCTAGGTAGCCTTTGGCTTTGTAGATGTTGCACACTGAGCAGTAATGGTGATGATATACAGAAAAGAAGAGGCATCTCTTATTCACTAGTTGTTTTGGACTTGGAGGGTTGAAAATAAGCACAATTTAAGTTTGTAAAAGTTATTTTGTAGTTTAGGAATAATAGTTTAGTTTCCTGTGCTTGAACTGAAATAATCAGGGATGTTTGTGTTTTGCCAGATAACCTTTTAAAATTGTTTTTTGGGGATGGCTCATTGGATACCAGGGCAAAATCTATATTTTGTAAGTTGGCTATCTTTATATATTGTGGAGAGCAATAACATAAGTAAATTGTAAAACCATCTTCAAGTTTCTTCTGTGCTGTATTTTGTGAACCAATGCTTACCAGAAAAGTGAGCCAGACATTAGAATAAATACATTTCTGAAATACATCTGATTAGATGATTTGGTGATTTTCTAAAATGGCATGTTTCAAGCAAGTTTATGAAGGCTATTGTACTGAAAGTCTTAAATTACAAGTAAACTTTGATGTGGAAGAGTCTGCTCTCATAGGCCTATAATTCCAACTACTGAGGCTGAGTCAGGAAGAGCTGAAGTTAAAGGCCTTGGAGCAGTTTGTGGCTCTGTCTGAAAAAAGTAAAAAGATCTTGGGATATAAGTCCAGTGATCGAGCACACACCTTTAATCCAAGCACTTGGGAGGCAGAGGCAGGTGACTAAGGCCAGTCTGGTGTACAGAGAGTACTAGGACAGTCAGGGCTACACAGAGAAACCTGCCTAGAAGCCCTCAACCCCAAAATGTAGGTGACAGAATGCCTACTTAGCATGCAAAGAGGCCCCAAATTGGATTTCCAGTACCTCCAAAATGCAAAACATGGATGAAAATGTGATATTTTCCTGGTTTTTGAGAAGGTATGTTATATAGCCCTGGCTGGTCTTGAACTTACAAAGTATTTACAACACATGTATGCTCGTAACAAAAATGTACGAGCTGTGGAGCTGGCTCAGTGAGTAGAACACTTGGTGCTTCCGTATAAACACTGGGTGGCAATGCAGGCCCATGTTATTCCAGCACTGGAAAAGCAGAGATGGGATCCTAGGGAGCTGCAGGCTCAGTCAGAGACTGAGCAATTGAGAAGGATGCTTGAGGTCAATTTGACTTCTGCCTTAACATTTACACCTTAATGTGTAAACATACACGTGCAAAAAAGAAAATTCAAGGTCTCTGATTAAAATTTGTAGCTTCCCAGTACAGCTGAACAAATTGCTAAGGACACAAATGATGGTTAAAATGCTAAGTTGCACTTTGTGTGGTCTTTAACAAAGACACCTGGGCTTAAATGTGGAATGACCTTGGGCATTTTACAGGGGGTGGGGTGGTGGAACCTCTTGAAAGTGGGAGCCTTACTGGAGGACATGCGTCGTTAGAAGTGGGACTTTTAAGTTTAGTGTCGACCACATTTTCTTTGATATGGAATCTTAACTAACACTAGGTGACTTGGAATTACATAGATATAGATAGGGGGCTGGAGAGATGGCTCAGAGGTTAAGAGCACTGCCTGCTCTTCCAAAGGTCCTGAGTTTAATTCCTGGCAACCACATGGTAGCTCACAACCATCTGTAATGAGGTCTGGCCTGCAGACATACATACAGACAGAATATAGTATACATAATAAATATTTTTTTAAAAAATATAGATATATCAGGCTGGCTTCTCATGTCCTGTTTCTTCCTGGTTAGATAGGTGTGACCTGCTGGCCCATGCCCTTGCCACTATGCCTTCCCTGCCTTGATGGGTATGTCCCATTGAGCTATAAGCCCAAAAAAGCACTACAGTATTTGGTCATGGCACTGAGAAAGGTAGCCAATATTGCACAAATTTAGAATTACATTGCAAAGATCCTAAAAAAGTAAGATGGTAGCACATTTCACTCCAGATTATGTATTTTTACAATAATTACTTTTGCAGTTTCCTTCTGTCTGAAAATAATTTATAAATGACTTTGCTGTTGAGGTTAAGAGGGTCTTACATAGCATTAGTTTGGGTGGTTTGCAGATCACTGAAGATACCATCATTGGGAAACTTGTGTAACACCCTCCGAGTAAGCCACCTTGAGCACCCATTCAGGTTGTGCTCTGTTGCAAGCTACAATAACTGCTTATTGCATTTCTTGTAAAGATTTATATTTATGATATATATAGTGTTCTGCCTGCATGTGTCCCTGCAGGCCAGAAGATGGTACCCGATTTTAAGACAGATAGTTGTGAGCCACCATTTCTGCATTTTATTTTGTGTGTGTGCAGGTTGCGTGACTCTGTCTTCTGCCATGTTGGTCGCAGGATAGAACTTAGCTCCATCAGACTTGCCGTCATACACGTTAGCCACTGAACTTGTCAGTCCCGGATAACAACGCAAACAGCAAAACGACTTCAGACATTGCTGTTAGCTTTAGCAAAGGTGACAGTTTGAATTGTAAGTCATGTTGTTGGAACAGAGATCACTTATCTCTTGCAGTTGACAGTAGATCACTGGACCACAGAATCATGCCCATCATGATCTTAGTTTCATTTTAGACTGTATGACTGGGTATGGGTAGGTTGTAGTGTTAGCTGCTCAGAGAAGCAAGTGCCTTTAGGCAAGATCTTGCTATGTAGCTCTGGCTAGTCTAGTACTATGTAACCTATGCTGGCCTGAAACTCAGTGTCCCTCCTGGCTCAGCCTCCTGAGTGTTTGATTTATAGTTGTGTTCCTTATTCCTGGTTCAGACTTCTCTGTTCATGTCCCCTTGGTGTGTTCTTCAAGGTGAGTGTGCACAGAGGCACTCCTGTCTTCTCCCTTACTCCTTTAAATGGGTGCCCCATGGTCTTGAGGCGTGTGCCACCACGCCCAGCAGCTCTGCCGCCTTTGACTTTGTACTCACCACAGTTTGAACCTATTGCATCAGATTAGAGTGGAGACAGTTCAAAGTTCTCAGTGCTCCAAGGGTAGCTCTCCTGAGTGAAGCCCTAACTAGAAAGGGATGTGTGCTGTGCAGGTCAAAATAATACTCGGTGTCAAAACGTGGCCGTTGAGACTTCAGCCAGTGTTTGCCTTCCCCCACACTAGGAAGAAGACCACCAAAGAAAGCCATCTGCACACTCCCATGTTTTGAGTGTCTCTCCCATCTCACGTTCTTTCCCAAGCCCCCCAATTATGCTCCCAAAAGAAAACAAAAGCTTGGCCTACAGCAGAGCTTCCTTTGCTTCCTGTGTTGATGTGGGACTGATTTCTTACTAATAAAGAAACTGCCTAGGCCCATTTGATAGGCCAACCCTTAGGTAGGCGGAGAAAACAGAACAGGATGCTGAGAGAAAGAAGCTGAGTCAGGAGTCGCCATGATTCTCCCACTACAGACAGACGCAGGTTAAGATCTCTGGTAAGCCACCTCGTGGGCTACACATTATTAGAAATGGGTTAGATTGCCGGGCGGTGGTGGCGCACGCCTTTAATCTCAGCACTTGGGAGGCAGAGGCAGGAGGATCTCTGTGAGTTCGAGACCAGCATGGTCTACAAGAGCTAGTTCCAGGACAGACTCCAAAACCACAGAGAAACCCTGTCTCGAAAAACCAAAAAAAAAAAAAAAAAAAAAAAAAGGGTTAGATTAATATGTAAGAGCTAGCCAGTAAGAGGCTACAGATAACGGGCCAGGCAGTGTTTAAAATAATACAGTTTCCGTGTAATTATTTCGGGCATAATCTAGCCATGAGGGCGGCCGGGTGCCGGGGACACAGCCCCGCCGCTTCTTCTACAGAGTGAGTTACTTGTCTGCTGGATTTTGAGCTGCTCTCACATCTGAACTTTGCTGCCTGTATGGCAGATCCCTGCTGGTTAAAACATTGGTTAAGTGGCTGCAGAAAGAGGTCAGCAATGTTACATGGGCTCCCTTAGTTCCATACACTAAATTTTCCCCTATCATCGCTTTCTGGAGAAGCTGTTCCTGCGAAAATTATGTGTTTAGAATCCAGTAGTTATATGGCAATCACATAGAGAGCATACTCCCTTAAATCTGACTTGTGAAAAGAAAAAGTGGTAGAATCTTCCCTATTATGTCCTTACTGAAAATTTACTTGTGATAGAATGGTTGACCAGTAAGAAACACAGGAATAAACTCATTTAGACAAGGTCACTTCAGTTTTCTTCCACGAGAAAGTCTTAGTATTCTAGGCAATATCCTGTTTTCAAGAGCTAGCTGGAGTAAACAGGCAGCACACTGGTATTTATTGAGTGTTCATAATGCGAATGGACAAGCAAAAAAAAAAAAAAACCATTAAAGGAGCGGTCAAGTGCTTGCATATAATAGTTACTGTTAAAATGTTGACCAAAAGTGAAAATGTACCAAGAAGAAAGAAGTTAAACTCCTACTATTAGAAATGGCCCAATTGAGATTTTAAAAAAATCAATAAAAAACGAATTCATGCCAGGCATGGTGACATGCGCCTTTAATCCCAGCACTCAGGAGGCAGAGGCAGCCAATCTGAGTTCAGGGATGGCTTGCTCTACAAAAGCAAGTTCCAGGACAGCCAGAACAGTTATACAAACCCTGTCTCAAAACAAAACCAAGAACAGAACAAAACAAACACAAATTCACAGTGTAGATACCAATAGTTGAAATATTAGAATGCTGACATTCGGCATAAGAGTAGGAGGTACCGGAAGATTAGACATGAACATTGATGGTTGTCACTCAAATCTCTAGGTCAGGGACATTAGCTGAATGAAAAAGGCTGCTGAGGCTGTAGACAATAACAGAATACACCAAACATATATCCAAACATCACACGGGCTCCTGAAAAAGCCAAACATCTACTTTTACAAGCACTTACAGGACATTTGCTAAATAAACAGTAATTGTTAGAGACCACAGGTTCAATGCAATGCAGCTAAATTAGAAATAAGATGTTTTTCAAGATAGAATCTTATTACATTGTCAGAATGACCTCCAATCTAATTTCCAGCCCTACCTGAGCTTCCTGAGTAGCTGAAACAGTAGACATGGGCACTAAGCTCAGCTTGGCATCTGATTTCATCTGAAATCTTTAGGGACTCTGGAATGAAAGGCAGAGACTACAAACTAGCTAACGAAACGAATACCTTTGGATGTATAGGGCATAGTTCAAGTGATGTTTATATCTCTAATGCTTTGTTAGTGAGCCAAGCATACCATTTATATATATATAACCTCAGCCAAGATGGCCCACAAAAAGGAAGTTTAGTTTAGTTTCAGTTAAGAGCAGCAGTATACTACAAAGTAAATGTTAATAAACTCTGGTGGCACATTGAAAGAATACGTCATAAGCATCTCAAGTGTCTCAGTAGGTAAGGTGCTCACCACCAAGACGACCTGAGTGTGAGCCCCCAGGACTGACTCACACAGGCAAAGGAGAGAACCGAGGCTTCCACAAGCTGTCCTCTGACCTTTGCACCCACACTGGGGCGTGCACACACACATACAATAAATGTTCCGAGAAACCAACAAAAAAAACTGCAGTGTTTTAAAGAATAAGGTCCTAGAAAGATGGCTCAGCAGTTAAGAGCACTTGACAGCTCTTGCAGGGAACCTGGGTTCAGTTCCCAGCGCTCACATGACAGCTCACAACTGCCTGTTACACCAGTTCTGGAGGATCCAACAGCCTCTCATCTTGGCAGGTACCTGTATGAATGTGGTATATATAAACATACACACACACACATGAATTTAAAAAAAAAAAACCTTTAGGAAAGTATATCATGATCAAATGGAGCTTATTCTTAGATTCTAAGTTATGTCAACTATTAGTAAATCCATTTCTACAGAAATATTGTTCATCATAAGAAACGCTATATACTAAAAATGGCTATTAAATGCACTTTAAAAGTCTCATGTTCTTTTTTTTAAGATTTACTGTTTATTTTAGGTATATGTGTGCTCTGTCTGCTTGTATGCCTTCATGCCAGAAGAGGGCATCAGATCCTACTATAGATGGCTGTGAGCCACCATGTGGTTGCTGGAAATTGAACTCATAACCTCTGGAAGAGCAGCTGGTGCTCTTAACTGTTGAGCCATCTCTCCAGCCCCTCTGTCCCCACCGTATTCATTCTTTGTTTTTATTTTTCCTCTTTTTTTTTTTTCTTTGAGAGTAGGTTTCACTATGCAACTCTGGCTGTCCTGGAACTTGCTGTGTAGACCAGGGTGACTTTGAAATCACCTCAAACTCACAGATATGCTTGTCTCATGGGCACTAGTAGTAAAGGCATATACCACCTACCACACCCAGCACCACTGACAAACACTCCCAAAGATCCATTTTTTAAAGGAATTATTTCTCTTTTTCATATGTATATGAGTGTTTTTGCCTGTGTGTGTGTGCACCACGTCTATCAGAGGCCAGCAGATGGTATCAGAATCTCCTGGAATCAGAATTCAGGATGGTTATGAGTGGCCATGGGGATGCTGGGAACCAAGCCAGGGTCCTCTGCAAGAACAACAAGCATTCTCCAGCCTTGACACAAACTCTTAGTAATAATATACACACAATGTGTGTGTGTTCATATGTATTCATATATACATATACATTAACATGATAAAATGGGCTTATCTCAGTCACAGAGACAAAATTTGATTAAGATGGAAATGTTTAAATATTGGAAAGGAGATTAAATTATTATTTATTAGATTTGATATCATGCTATTCCAACTTTTAAAAAAGTAATAAAATTTAATGAACCTTGTCTGTTTAATTTGAGTACTTTTAACAAAAAGAGGTTACATTTCTTTAGGGTTATTTTTAAATTTTAATTAGCTTATATTAATTGTACAAGGCGAGGGCCTTTGCTCCATTTTTCCACGTACTCACAGTGTAATTTGATCATGTTTGCCCCCCTGGGAGACTCCATCGCCCCTCCCCTTTCCCTTCCCCTGCTCCATCCCACTTCTAGTTTCTCGTCCTTTTGTTCCCCTTGTTTCCACGTATAAGAGCGGTCATGTGCTGGGCAGAAGATGGTGTATCCACCACAGTGTGTGCACAGCGGTGACCCGGAGGAAGGCTTTGCAGATGTTTCTGAGTTCTCTGAAGATAACGGCAACAGAAACTAGCCGGCTCATCAAAGCTCTCACCACCTGAGTCTCGTTGAACAGGTGTCTCTGAGACCTTCAAGAAAATGTGTCTAAGTTAGGACTTCTTAAATGTCTTCCATTTGCAAGACTTGTCTAGAAATTTATTTATTTATTTACGCTCAGTTTTATTTATTTATTATGTATACAGTATACAATATTCTGTCTGTGTGTATGTCTGCAGACCAGAAGAGGGCAGCAGACCTCATTACAGATGGTTGTGAGCCACCATTGTGGTTGCTGGGAATTGAACTCATGGCCTTTGGAAGAGCAGGCAATGCTCTTAACCACTGAGCCATCTCTCCAGCCCCCTTGTCTAGAAATTTATAATAATAATAATAACAATATAAAACTTTTAAAAACAGGTAGCTTCTGTTTAGCTGAATAGCTGAGGATGACCTTGAATTAACTAGATCCCTGATTCTATCCCCTAGTGCTGAAATTACAGATGTGCACCACCACCTCTGTTTTATGTGGTGCTGTGGATCAAAACAAAGGATTTGCACATGCTAGGAAGGCATTCTAATACTCTATACCCCAAGCCCTACTGTAAACCCTGGGTATATAGGTATACAATACTTATACAAATCAAACATTTACTGATAATTACAATTTTATCTTTTTTTTTTTTTTTTTTAAATATCTGTGTGTGTTTGTGTGTGAGTGATAGTTTCACAGAGAAATGTCCTCCTTAGGGATCTGAACACTGGGTCCCCAGTTGGTGGTGCTATCTGGAGAGGTTTGGGGGAGGTGCGGCATTGCTGGAGCAGGTATGGCATTTGCAGAGGGCGGGAGGAACTTTGAAGTTTTAAGCCTCGCCCCACTTGCAATTTGCTCTCTCTGCTTCCTACCTGTGTTTGAGCTCTCAGCTTCCTGTTGCTGCTGCCATGCCTGCCACTTTTCGTTACCTCCTACCTCCCTGCTGTGCCTGACACTTTTATGGCTACCTCCCTGCCGCTCTGGACTCTTATCTCTCTAGATCCATAAGCCACAATAAACTCCCTTCAGTTCCCTGGCCATGGTGTTTTATCACAGCAACAGAAAGGCAACCAATACAGTTTTTTGTTCTTGTTTTTTTTAATATTTATTTATTATGCATACAATATTCTGTCTGTGTGTATGTCTGCAGGCCAGAAAAGAGGGCACCAGACCTCATTACAGATGGTTGCGAGCCACCACTGTGGTTGCTGGAAATTGAACTCAGGACCTTTGGAAGAGCAGACAATGCTCTTAACCACTGAGCCATCTCTCCAGCCCTCAATACAGTTTTTTGAAACTATGAAATTTACTATTGATTTGTGTAATAAGATGGATATGCTTGCTTATTTTTATAGAAATAAATCTTGGCTAAATGTTTGTTATTGAAGGACACAGACGTTCTTCAATAGTTCTCAGGGCTTATCAGTACTTTGATTTTAGAATTGCCAGTGTTGAATATACCACTTTACATAAAAGTTCCATTGTTTCCATTAATTGTCTCATGAAAATAATATTGGGTACAGTGGAGTGGATAGAATGTACTTGAAAAGTTTCTGCACCCCATAATCCTCTCCGCCAATGCAATAATCCAAATCAGACTAAATCAAACCAAATTTGAAAAAGCACAGGTTTAATGGATACCAACACTCCGGGTGGCATTCCAGCCTCCCAGAGATGAGATGGGGAAGGGACACCAGAAAACCACGTGTTTGTTCTCTAGGTTACAATTTAAATACCCTACGGGAATGATCTTGAGCATCTCTGGGGAGGGGTCATCGTTTAGCGGGCTTTCTTGGAGGTGGAGTCTGGACTGAGGCAACTCCCAGGGGAGAGAGTTTGGGATGGAACTTCACTCAAACATTCCAGACTCTTTGCATATAAGGATGCCAGGGGCAGGAGTGAAGCCTGAACCCAAACATTCCAGACTCTTTTGGCATAGGGATGCCAGGGGCTGGGATGACGCTACCAACGAAACATTGCCGTTTGATCTAGCTGCCTGTAATCCCTAATCATTTTTCAAGAAATGTCCCACTCTCTCATCCTGGGTTGCTGCAGTGTGGAGCCATGTGCATCTCCCATACTGAAGGGCTTCATGGGGTTGGCTCAAACTGCTCAGCATAGCCCAGGACCAAGGGGGTTTGGGGGCGCACCTGCCGCTGGAGCTGGCTCTGGAGCTGGCAGACTTTGCACCAGCCCTGAGGTACAGCTCTTGCCTTCCCTTTACCTCAGTCACACTTGACTGCTGAGTGGACCTAAGCTAGGTGGGAATTCGCCACTCCAAACACGCATATTTGAAGAAAGAAATGTACACAGCCCACTCTGAGGCGGAGACTGTGCACTCTGGAGCAAGTCTTTGTTGTTGTTGGTTTTTTTTTTTTTTTTTTGGTTTTCGAGATGGGGTTTTCTGTAGCTTTGGAGTCTGTCCTAGACCTGGCTCTTGTAGACCAGCTGGCCTCGAACTCGCAGAGATCCATCCGCCTGCCTCTACCTCCCGAGTGCTGGGATTAAAGGTGTGTACCACTACTGCCTGGCTGGCAAACTTAGTCTTTTCCCCCTGTGCTGTTTTACTATTTATGCCTTTCATGAACTGTTGCCGGACTTTTAAAGCCTTCCTGAAGCTTATAGGCACAGATAGCATTTGGCTTTCTGTCAAATTTCCTCCTAGCAACTCCTATTGGTGCAAACCTTGTCACGCTTGCCTTTGAGTAAGGCCAGATGACCTTTTTGTCTGCTTCTCTCTTCTCTTACCACAGGGAATACAACAAAACCACTCATTCCCAAACTAGTCCTGTAGTGGTATGAATGAGAATGGCCTCCATATATTTAAATACCTGTTTTTTTTTTTGGTAGTTTTTTTTTAATTATTTATTTATTACATCTCCAATGTTCTGCCTGCCGGTATGCCTACAGGCCAGAAGAGGGCACCAGTTCTTATTATAGATGGTTATGAGTCACTGTGTGGTTGGGAATTGAACTCAGGGCCTCTGGAAGAGCAGTCAGTGCTCTTAACCCCTGAGCCATCTCTCCAGCCCTAAATACCTGTTCTTGAGGGGTAGAATCGCTTGGGAAGGATTTAGAGGTGTGGCCTCGTTAGAGGAGGTATGCCTCTGGAGAAGGGCTCTTCCATTCCCCCCTGTATGCTCTTCCTTTGCCTTCTGTGTATGGGTTAACAGGTGAGCTCTCAGCTCCCACTGCCATGCCTTTGCTCTGCCAGCATAGACTCCAGCCTTCTGGAACTCTAAGCCCAATTAAGCTCTTTCTTTTATAAGTTGCCTTTAGTCCTGGTGTTTTAACACAGCCATGAAAAAGTAAGTAAGGAAAGTCCCAAGAGTCTCTGCTCAACTATTTTCTTAGTTCTCCTGTGAACAGAATCCTATCAGGCCCATTGAACTGGGCATCAAAGATTGCTTGTCTCATGCCTATTATCCCATTATGCCCGTACTTCCTTTTCATCTTCCAGTCCCCAGTACTCACGGGGACTTTAGCTAGCAATAACCCCACGTCCTTAACGATTCCTATAAACCGATTCAGCAGAGACTGAGTTCCTCGTATTGGCTCAGATGATGCACTTGGTTTCAAGAGAGATGTGTAGTTATGTTACTTAATTCCTCTGCTTCTGTGATGCTCACACCGCTTCCATCTGCCTGCACATCTACAGGCTCACAGGCCAGATTGTGAATGTTCTCTACCTCAGAAGCCTTTCCCAGTTCGAGCAGTTCAGTGGTAGAGCAGTCCTGACCAGCGTAGTTTCTTGCCCGAGTCCTTTAGCAAAGCCCTCATCTGTACACTGCATCGCGATTGTCTTGGCTTCCATATTTTTTTAAAGATTTATTTATTATATATACAACATTCCTTCCATGTATGCTTGAATGCCAGAAGAGGGCACCAGATCTCATTATAGATGGCTGTGAGCCACCATGTGTTTGCTGGGAATTGAACTCAGGACCTCTGGAAGAGCAGTCAGTGCTCTTAACCTCTGAGCCATCTCTCCAGCCCTTGGCTTCCATATTAAGAAGACCTGAGGGCTACCTTCTGTCACTTCTGTCCCACGTCTTCCTTCTTCACTATCCAATTCTTCCCTCGGGCTCTATGTTTTTGGGTCCCAGGAGGAACTCTGTATTCTCGCTCCACCTTCGCTCCCCACCTTCACCCAGCTGTAGGGAACAGCAAGCAGGCACCTCCATCTCATCCTCTCTTTTCCATCCATTGTATTTGATAAATCAGAGAATAACGGGGGGGGGGGGGAGGGGGGAATGCTACCTTGTGGTTTATTGTCCCTCTGGCCTGGTGCCAGAGGATAACAAACAACCTCCACTACCCATGAAACCCTGCTGGGTTATACCTGGCCTTCCTTTGTGTTACAAACACCTTTTGTTGTCCTATGTGACTCTTGACTGGCAGTTTCCCATGGATACAAAAGCCTATGCAAAACTTGGCTTAGAGGAAACCGGGGAAAACCGTGGTACCTCATGAATCAGCAGGTATTCGCACCTGGCCTTGTATTGTCAGAAGCTTCCGATCAGCTTGTTTTGAGTTACAGAAATCTATTAGCTAAAGTGTAAATACAGGAAAAAATAAAGATGCCAAGAGGCGAAGGGAAAGCTTCAGTTCACTGGGACTGAGCCCCCTGGAGCCACAGAGGCTAAGTCCATTCTCAATGTGTCTCTGAGTCTCCATTTCACGGACCGGCATGAACCCACTCGCCAGCGCCCCGTTACACGTGACACCTACCCACATGTCCCCTTTGGTTCCCTTACATGAGCACATCCCCCTGACAGCCGTCTTTTCCTCAGTAACAAGTCCTCTTATGCAGGCAACTGTCACGCCAACAGCCGCAGTTTCTCATCGGCAATCCCCTATTTGATACTTCCGGGGACTGTAATGTATTCTCTTGTCATTCAGTCACTTTCAGGGCATCCTCAAACACGTGGTGGATCTCACTCACTGTGGGATCTGTTTGGGTGGAAGCTTCACCTCAGGCCCTGGCATCCATATATCCGAAGAGTCTGGAATGTTTGGACGGTCCACCCCAAGCTCCCTCCCCTGGGAGTTGCCTCAGTCCAGACTCCACCTTCAAGAAAGCCCGCCAAAAGGTGACCCCTCCCCAGAGATGCTCAAGACCACTCCTCCCACAGGCTATCTAAACTGCCCCTCAGAGAACAAACACATGGTTTTCTGGTCTTCCTTCCCAGTCTCTGGAAGGCCACCAGGGAGCACTGGTATCCTTTAAACCTGGGCTTTTTTTTTTTTTTTTAATTCGCTTTGATTTGGTCTGATTTGGATTATTACATCGGCGGAGAGATATATCGGTCTGCAGAAACTTTTTAAGATCCTCTCCATGATACTCCACTTCAATATGGCTTAGCCCTTTTCAGTTAAATGTCTTGCTATCAATAACAGGGCTCTTGTCACTACTATCATAGCAAGAAAGCATGCCAATATATTCTACATGGGAAGGGTGGCCTTATTAGAATATCTCTCACAGGGCTGGAGAGATGGCTCAGTGGTTGAGAGCACTGGCTGTTCTTCCAGAGGTCTTGAGTTCAATTCTCAGCAACCACATGGTGGCTCACAGCCATCTGTAATGAGATCTGGCGCCCTCTTTTGGTCTGTAGGCATACATGCAGACAGAACACTGTATACATAATAAATAAATCTTAAAATAAAAAAAGAATAGGGGGCTGGAGAGATGGCTCAGCGGTTAAGAGCACTGACTGCTCTTCCAGAGGTCCTGAGTTCAATTCCCAGCAACCACATGGTGGCTCACAACCACCTATAATGAGATCTGGTGCCCTCTTCTGGCCTACAGGCAGGATACTGTATAAATAAACAAATAAATCTTTTCTTTTAAATTCAGGCCCACTTTTTTTTAATTTATTTATTAAGTATACAATATTCTGTCTGTGTGAATGTCTGCAGGCCAGAAGTCAATTGATACCATTAGAACTACAGTTATAGATGGTTGTGAGCCATCATGTGGATGCTGGGAATTGAACTCAGAACCTCTGAACCAGCTGTGTTATGGGTGTTTTGCTTGCATGCTTGCACATCATGAATATGTATGGACCTGGGGAGGCCAGAATAGGGGAGTGGAACCCCTGAAACTGGAATTGCAGATGCTTGTGAGCTGACATGTGGGTGCTGGGCATCAGACTTAGATCCTCTGGGAAAATATTAATGAATAAATAGTAATAAAAATAGCATTAGAGGATATCAGAGTGTAGATGAAAAATTAGTTTCAACTCTTTTTATATTTGATTTTCTTATTCTTATCCAATTGCCCTAAAAGACTATTAACATGCTTAGAGGTAATAACTCATGATATACCTGGTCTACAGAGCTAGTTTCAGGACAGGCTCCAAAGCCACAGAGAAACCCTGTATCGAAAAACCCAAAAAAAAAAAAAAAAAACCCTCATGATATATACTATATAACAAGTGTTATTAGTAAAAGCAGTTTTCCTCCATATTGAAAACTAAAATGAAGTGTTTTGTTTGGTTGGTTTCTGTTTTTTTGAAACAGGGTTTCTCCATTTAGCCCTGGCTGTCCTGGAACTCGCTCTGTAGACCGGGCTGGACTCGAACTCACAGAGATCTACCAGACTCTCTGTTCTTTATTCTTTTCTATTTTCCCCTCCAGTATTGGGGATTGAAACGAGGACTTTACACATCACTTTTTACGTTCTGTGGCAGTCAGAGGACGGCCTGCTGTAGCTAGTTCTTCTCTTCTTCCACCCTGTGGGTCCTGAATTCGAGGGAGCAGAAAAGAAGCGCTGAGATGGCTGCTCCACGGCTGAGGGAAGGTTTCTGCTGTAGATCAGAACGACAAGACATCCAGAGGCTTCAGGAAGAGTCCGGAGCAGAGAGAGGCAGCAGCCTGGGCATGGCCAGGGCCAGGGAAACAAGCAGAGAGGCTAGAGGGGACAGAGAGCATCTGAGGTGAGAAGAGCCAGGGGACTTGGGACTGAAGGAGCCTGGAGGCCAGCAGGAACTTTGATATGCTGATAGCTGCCACAGATATAACCAATGAAGAGCCATGTCCCTCTGCCAGAGGCAAGAGAGATGACTCCTTTTGGTAGTATCCTGTTTCATAAGGTTCTGAGGGATGTTGGATTTAATCTAACCATCAGAAATCCCGGGTGGGGGCTGGAGAGATGGCTCAGCGGTTAAGAGTACTGCTCTTCCAAAGGTCCTGAGTTCAAATCCCAGCAACCACATGGTGGCTCACAACCATCTGTAACGAGATCTGGTGTCCTCTTCTGACCTGCAGACATATATGCAGACAGAATACTGTATACATAATAAATAAACAAATCTTAAAAAAAAAAAGAAAGAAAAAGAAAAAGAAATCCCGCTTGGTTTTAGTTCAAGTTCAGCTTGAATGGAGCCTAGACTCAATTATGGGCCAAGTCAGTAGGCCTGCCCCTTTGGAGGGAAACGGGGTAGGTACCCTTTGGACCTGTCAGGTCTCAAGAATGAAACTCACATTGTTGGGTTTAGGATTAAATTCCTTTACACACTGACTCCCCTCGCTGGCTTTTTAGTGTTCTTTGTAGGGAAAAAAATACTACACAAACAAAGAGACCCTTGGTTACACTGCGACCTAGGTTACACTGCGCTGCCCCAAGAAATTCGGGTTTAAGTGGAATGGCCGGCCGAAGAGGGATCATTTGGCCACTAGGGGGCACCATACAGGCATGATTTCTCAAATTTTAAAAGTAAGGAAAAAGAAGGCCACTTCTGAGGAAAAAAAAAAAGCCAAGAAACAAAAACTACACTGGATATACAATGTTCCAAATACATTAGGACTACTTTAACCCTAATATTTTGCTTTCAAATTTACTAATAGTTTAGCCTTTTACCTTTTGAACACATATTTTTCTCTTATTTCTAGCCTTCATTTCTATTATTTTTGTTTCTTGTTCTCTTTTTCTTTCTTTCCTTCCTCCTTCCTCCCTCCTCCTCTATTTCTTTTTCCTTCCTTCCTTCCCTCCTTCCTTCCTTCCTTCCTTCCTTCCTTCCTTCCTTCCTTCCTTCCTTCCTTCCTTCCTCCTCCCTCTTTTCTCCCCCCTCCCCACTTCTCTCTTTCTGGCAGAATCTCACTATGTAGCCTAGGCTGGTGTGAACATGAAGGCCAAACAGGCCTTGAACTCCTGGGGATCCTCTTGTTCTCCCTTCCAGTGCTAGGCTTACGGGTGCTCCCCAGCACGCTTGGTCGCCTCACTTTTGGGTGGGTGATCGTTTACAGAGGCTCTGGTCACGTCCTAAGTGAACAAAATAACTGTCACTCGGGCCATTCTTTATTGTAGCTATCGTCCCATCCTTCTCTCCCTGTGACATTGTCGGAATTGGTGTATTTACTCTGGCAGCCTACACAAACCTGCGCTAATTACCGTCTTGTTCTTGCTAGCGTGTGGCACAGTCACCTAACCCGCCATTTCTTCCAGGCTGCGTAGGATTCCAGCTTGTCTAATTGCTTAGTTGTGCTGGCCTCGTCTCTCTGACAGCCTGTAGTCATTCCCCTCCCAGGGCTTGGCTCCCTGGAGATCCGTTCTAGTCCCTTAGCTCCTCTCTTCTCAAGAACCAGCATCTACAAGGCCATATGCCATGTAACCTTTTGGTGAAATTATTTTACGTGCAAACTAAATAATTGCACACAAGCTGGCCATACCCTCCCTTTTTCTCTTTTATTAGTTTCGTAGTCTATAAGTTTCGACTCCTTTATTGGTTCCACAAACTACATAGCACTCTAAAGTACAAGGGTTCGTGCAATGGAGCAGAACATGGGACAAAAGGTAAGATGTCATCGGCTTTAGTAACTGATCAAATACATCATTGGTTCTTTTTGTTGTTGTTGTTTGGATTTTTGTTCTTTTTTTTTATTATTTATACAACATTCCTTCCATGTATGTTTGAATGCCAGAAGAGGGCACCAGATCTCATTATAGATGGTTGTGAGCCACCATGTGGTTGCTGGGAATTGAACTCAGGACCTTTGGAGGAGCAGGCAATGCTCTTAACCACTGAGCCATCTCTCCAGCCCCCTTGTTTTGTTTTTTTGACACAGGGTTTCTCTGTGGCTTTTGGAGCCTGTCCTGGAACTCGCTCTGTAGACCAGGCTGGCCTTGAATTCACAGAGATTCGCCTGCCTCTGCCTCCTGAGTGCTGGGATTAAAGTCACCACTGCCCGGCGCATCATTGGTTTTTTAGAGATTTACTTTTACTATTTTAAATTATTTGTATATGTGTGTGGGTACATGCATGTGGCTACAGGTGCCCCTGGAGGCTGGAGGCATCAGATTCTCTCCCCCCACCCCCCCCAAGCTGAAGTTAGAGGCGGTTGTAAGCTGCCCAGCAGAGATACTAGGACCTAAACTCAGGTCCTTTGGAAGAATATATGCTCTGAACCACAGAGCTATCTCTCCAACCCGTTACAGTCTGAACTATCACATTGTATTTGTTTCATCAGAACATAAAAGGCAATTGCCTCAACCCTGTGTGTGTGGGTGTGTGGGTGTGTGGGTGCGCACGCCTATATGCCGGTGCACGTGTCTCTGCAGCACATGGACACAGGAGGACACCGGGTAGCCTGTTTACCATTCTTCACCATAGTTCCTTGAGAGAGGGTGCTTCACTGATCCTGGGGCTAGGCTGCGGCCAGCATGACCAGCAATCCCTGCCCCCTGCCGTTTCCCCTCACCAATACCGGGGCCACGACCAAAATTTTAAGTGGGTTCTGGAGATTCGAACTGACGCCCTCAAGCTTGTGCAGCAAGTGTTCTTAGCCTGCTGAGCCATCTTCCCAGTCCAAACTGCCTTAATCTTAACTTAAAAATAACACATCAGACAGCATTTTTAAAAACTAATTAACCTTAGAAAATTGTGGTAAGCCAGGTGGTGACGCACAGTTTTTAATCCCAGCACTGGGGAGGCAGAGGCGGATGGATCTCCGGGAGTTCAAGGCCGGCCTAATCTACAAAGCTAGTTCCAGGACAGCCAGAGTTGTTACAAGAGAAACCCTGTCTCAAAAAACCAAAATAAAATTAAATAAAAATAAAAAAAAAAAAGAAAGTTGTGTTAGGTCGCCTAATTATAAACTTTTCTCTGAGTTAAAATCTCACAGGGATGGAGTCAAAGCGAAAACTTTCGGGAGTTGAATGTCCCGCGCTAGAGACCAACAAAGGCTCCAGGGGGCCCGGTGTGGGTACTGGACAAACCGTGTGACGTAGCAGCGGGAAACAGAAGGGGAAGAAATGCGCCGCACTAAACCCCACCGGTTTGTGACAAGACAGGGCACGCTCTCAGGCCGTCCTTTGTTCCCTCTGTGAAAGTGTCCCCTCTTTCTTGCCAGGAAGGCAAAACAATCTCCACCACGGAAGGGAGAGACGGTGTGCGGACAAGTCTGCCTTAGGAGTCTCACTTTTCACGTGTTTATTTATCTTTCAGTTGTTTACCGGGGCAGTAGTCCAGATGCAAATCCTGGACTTTTCTTTTAGGTAGGGCTGTGGCTTAGAACCGCAGAGGCCTCTGTGCCAGCAGACCATGCAACTGAGAAAAATAGGAGATCCCATTGGGCAGAAAACAAAAGCACGGTGGGGGTGATGGGAAGCAGTCAGACGTGCGTGCGCTGTAGAAAGCCTAGGTGGGATGCCCAGGAGGAAGACAGGAGCATCTGAGTGTTTATCAAGGTGTGGAACGCCTCAAGACCCCCTAGACATTCTCTTTAAGGGTCCTCCACTAGAGAAATATTCCTAAATATATAAAAATAGGCAAGCATGTGATGGTCATTTAAACCTCATATAAGAAAAACTAAAACCAACCCGAATAACCAAGAAATGGAAAGTAATTGGTACTGTTTTTCAAACGATGGGGTTTTATTTGGCCATCATAAAAAAATGCAAGTGAATATGTACATTGGCAATCCAATTATTGTCAACGAAAGAAAGTACAGTTGTGAAAAGGTGGCTCAGAAAGACCACAGTAGTATAAATATGTAATTTACTTTATTTTTTTGTTTAAGGTAGGTTCTCGTGTAGCCTAGGTTGGCCTCAAACTCCCTTTTATTTCTACTTATTCTGCCCTAATCAATTTATATTTAGAATCAAAAAAATTTTTCATTTATACCAGGATAAGAGTTTAAATTTTTTTCTAGATTTATTTATATTACTTTGTGTGTGTGAATGTTTTGCCTGCAAATATGTACCCTACATACATATAAGATCCTCTACAACTGAAGTTACAGCGTTTGTGAGCAGCTGTGTGGGTACTGGGAACAAACCCAGGCCCTCTGCAAGAGCAGTAAGTGCTCTTGACTGCTGAGCCATTGCCCAGCATAGAAAAAATAGACTTTTGTTTTTTTGTTTTCTGAGACAGGGTTTGGGTTTCTCTATGTTACAGTCTTATCTGTCCTGGAACTAGCTTTTGTAGACCAGGGTGGCCTCAAACTCACAGAAATCCTCCTGCCTCTGCCTCCCAGGTGTGTCACCACCGCCTGGCTTGGAAAATAGACTTTTATTAGGAACTGAAGACCTTGTGTCTTAGCCGATGTTTGGTCAGAGGCACAATCTACTGTGATTTCTGCTGCTGCTGGCTTTTTCTCGGCACACTTAAGAATCCACCTTTGCTTCTCTTTGCCTCAGATGCAAGGCATTTTTGAGCCTAGGAGACAGACGCTATTGGTGAAAGCGCAGCCCAGTGGCAGGAGGGACCCCAGTAGTTTTGGAGATGCCAGCACCAGGGCACAAGCACCAAGGACAGCAGCAGCAGTGGAGGTGGCGTGGCGCCTTCCGAAGAAGCCTAGAGGACAGTTGTGTCCTGAGGAGGGCAGGGCCAGAGAAACGGGCCACGCCCCTTGGAGGAGCCAGATTTTCAGTGAATCCTAGACAATGGATGTTGAGTTATTTACACTGCCGGAGTTTGGTTTTGCTTGGCTCAGGTTATGACTGTGCCCTGGTTCCTCCTCTTGAAGTGGGAAGATATTTAACTTAATCTCAATTTTTTTTTTTTTTTTTTTTACAGAAGTCCACAGCTCTAAGACTTTGGGCTTTAAAAGAGATTGGATATTTTAAAGAGACTGAAGTTTTGTTTTTTATTTTAATTATTTGTATGTGCACTGGTGTTTTGTCTGCATGTGTGTCTGTGTGAAGGTGTCAGATTCCTTGGAAGATGGGTGGTGGTGATGCTTGCCTTTAATCCCAGCACTCGGGAGACAGAGGCAGGCAGATCTCTATGGGTTCGAGGCCAGCCTGGTCTACAAGAGCTAGTTCCAGGACAGGCTCCAAAGCTACAGAGAAACCCTGTCTCAAAAAACAAAGCAAAACAAAACAACAAAACCAAAACCAACAGATTCCTTGGAACTGGAGCTACAGACAGTGGTGAGCTGCCATGTGGATGCTGGGAATTGAACCTGGGTGCCCCAGGAGAGCAGCCAGTGCTCTTAACCACTGAACCATCTCTCCAGCCTCAGACTGAAGTTTTAATATGTTTGAATTTGTAAGGACTGTGACTTTTAAAGATATTTATAATTTATATTGTGATATTGATATTAACATGTCATTTGTGGGATACATGAGAAAAGAAAGGTTCTAATTGAAAAGTGAGATGCTGAGCTGGTCCTGATAGTGCATGCCTATAATTCCAGCATCGGGAGGCAGAGGTAGGCAGATTTCTGTGAGTTTGATGCCAGCCTGGTCTATAAATTGAGTTGCAGGACAGTCAAAGCTGCTACACAGAGAAACCCTGTCTCCAAGAAAAGAAAAAAAGAAAAGAGAAGCAATGTGTTTGTGTGTCAGCTGACAAGGGTCAGCTGTGCTGGACAGTTTTATGTCAGCTTGACTCAAGCTAGAGTCATCTGATAGGAGGGAACCTCACCTGAGAAAATGCTCCCATAAGATCATTCCATGGGCAAGCCTATAGGGCATTTTTTTAATTGGTTATTAAGAGGGGAGGGCCTAGCCCATTGTGAGTGGTTCCATTCCTGAGCTGGTGGCCCTGGGTTCTATAAGAAAGCAGACTGCACACGTCATGAGGAACAAGACATGAGTAACAAGCCAGTGAGTAGCACTCCTCCATGGCCTCTGCATCAGCTCCAGCCTCCAGGTTCCTGTCCTGCTTGAGTTCCTGTCCTAACTTCCCGCTATGATGGACTGCAGTGTGGAGGTGGAAGCTGAACACACTCTTTCTCTTCAGTCATGGTGTTTCACAGGAGCAGATGAAATCCTAAGGCACAGGGTCTCACTGTGTATAGCCTTGGCTGGCCTGGAGTTGCTATATAAACCAGGCTGCCCTTGAACTCAAAGATCCACCTGTCTCTGCCGAGAGTGCTGGGCATGGCCATTCCTGGTCCAAATTTGTCCATTTCCATGAAAGTTTAAAAACAGCATTATGTATCATTTGTGTCTGTATGCATGCATGGAGGTCAGAGAACAATCTGGGCTGTCAGTCCTAGCCTTTCTCCTTTTTCGAGCCCCTCTTGTGTTCACCTCCCATTTTGTCCGAGGAGTACCAGAATTACAGATGGGGCTTGCTGGCTTTACATGGGTTCTGGGGATCCAAACTCAAGGCCTCCCTAGTGTTTTAGCCACCGAGCTGGCTCCCCAGCCCATCTCTGTAGATTTTAGTAGTCCTATGTGACACTGACTGGAACCTTCCCTCTTGACTAAATGAGTTTTTATAGGAAACTCTTGAACTGCCAACTCCTTCTAAGTGTAGACTGTTCTCTAGACTCCCCCCTCTTTTCTTCCTCTCCAGGGCCTTTTGGTAGTTTAAATATATATATTTGGATTTTCGAGACAGGGTTTCTCCGCAGCTTTTGGTTCCTGTCCTGAAACTAGCTCTTCTAGACCAGGCTGGCCTCAAACTCACAGAGATCCGCCTGCCTCTGCCTCCCGAGGGCTGGGATTAAAGGCGTGCGCCACCACCTCCCAGCTAGTTTAAATATTTTTTTTAAAGATTTATTTATTTATTATGTATACAACATTCTGCCTCCATGTATGCCCACACGCCAGAGGAGGGCGCCAGATCTCATTACAGATGGCTGTGAGCCACCATGTGGTTGCTGGGAATTGAACTCAGGACCTCTGGAAGAGCAGACGGTGCTCTTAACCACTGAGCCATCTCTCCAGCCCTAGTTTAAATATTTTATAAAGCTTTTTTTTATTTGGCCAAGGGCTGATTCCATAGGATCTACTTGGCAATGACTAGAACTTTCAAAGTTTGTTTGTTTGCTTACTTAGTTATTTATTTTTGAGGCAGGGTCTTACTCTGGGTTATGGGATGGGGATTCTCCCTGCAAGTGTCAGGACTGTGCGCAATTAGATGCCAGCAAGCAGTTTAACTAAACTGCTGAAGACGTTACCAAGTACAGTCAATTGACTGGTGATAATACGTATTGCTGCCGAGCCTTTGGAATGAGAATATTAATCTGCACCTGAAATTCCTATCTAGAGGGTTCAAAATATCATCATATGAGATACTAACATTTGGATGTAGTAGGAATTTTGGTTACACACAATTTATTCAAACTTGAATTGGACTCAGGACATATTAAGATCCATGAATTTTTCATTTACATCTTTTACATAGTGCTGAAATACATACGAGGGAGAAAAGGAAGCTGTCTATTCTGAAGTCTACCCCTTTTCCTGAACTCACTTCACTCTGAGCCATTTACTGTCTTTCGTTCTGCACTTACTGCCAACAGGCTTTTATTTATACTTACACCCATAAGCTTCCTCCCAGTGAGCTCTGCGTCCCTATAGATACTTTAAACGTCTCCTGGACATGGATCAAAACCTTGAATTGAAACTCACACACATTCTCACATATGGCGACTTTTTTTCCCCTTTTCAGTGATTCTATCAAGACTCAGATGGACATGTGGATTTTTAATTTATTCCGTCTTAGGTATATGGCTGTTTCCTTTGGTGATTCCAGGACTCAAAAGACTCAATAGTTAGTACAAAAAGACTCAATAGTTAGTATACATGGTTAGTGTTTATTAGAGCAACAGTTATGGAGCTGGGCTGGAGAGACAGCTTGGGAGGACAAGGACTTATTTAGCAAGCATGAGGACCTGAGTTTGAATCCTGGAATCCATAGAAAAGCCAGGCATGGTTGCTTCCATCCCTAACTTCAGAGCAGGGTGGGTGGACACAGGTGGAGCACTGGAGTCCAGGGACCAACAAACCAAGCCATATTGGTGAGCTCCCGGCTCAGTGAGAGACCCTGCTTCAAAACACAAGGTGGGAAGACATGGGACAATGCACTCTGGCTTGTATAACATGGATATGTGCTCCTGCATATCACACACACACACACACACACACACACACACACACACACACACACATGCATTCATGCACACAGTTACTGAGCAGAAACACTAGGAAAAAATATATCAATGGAGTTCAGAGAGCCAACATAGGCTTTATGATGTCCTTTGTCTGAAGCTAGACAGGAGCCTCCCTCCCTTCCTCCCTCCCTCTCAACAAGCTACAGATCTGGTGAACACCACTGGCCCACAGCTCCCTTGAGTCTTTTGCAGGGAGCTGCTTTCATGCATTTTCACTACGCAATAAGCGATAACTAAATTACTAATCAGAACCTCAGTAATAAAGCCATAATAAATCATAAGTTGAGATTGATGTTTGTGTGAAACAACTTGGCAAGCCAATATGGAGTGGGCCATTTCTCTCTCTCTCATATAAAAATTATATATATGTATATATACATATATATGTATATATCAAAAGCACCATTAATAATATGCAGAATACTATGGTTTTTTTTTTTTTCCCCTAGGTGCTGGCTGAGGGTCAAAGGTGGCTCTCTTGGAGACATGCCAAGAGGAAACAACCAGGTCTGTTCAGCCTCGCTTCTCACTACCAATCCTTGGCTTCCTATGGGGAATAATATAGACCAACGACATCTGGCACATAGAAGGCAGCCTTCAGACCGCTTGCTCTCTAACTCGTTTCCTCTAGCGCCCCTTCCCAGCTCAATGTTCTAGCCTCCAGTTTCTCTAAGTCTTCCTTACAGGAAGTAGTTTATGCTATTTGGAAGAGAACCCCAGAGATGGATAGAGCTAGCTGTAAAAACTGCAGGCCTTATCAGTTTTGTATAATTTAATTTCTTTATGTTTTACCCGCAAATTTGCTTTGATGCCTAGATTTTCTATTTTCTCTATCTTTGCCGCTACCTTTGGCTCAACTTGAGTTGACATCTTCTCTCCTCTTTTAACTCCAGTCACCAAAGCAACGGCTGTCACCGCCTGCAAAGGTCCTCAAGCCGCTGTCCTTCCCGTCTGACCTGATAATCTCTCCTCTCTTGCTTCCCCCTTCCCTCCAAGGACGACAGCAGAGTTGGCAACCTCAGCCTTTCCACAATACTGAAAATCACCTCTTACATTCCGAAGTGTCAGAACCACTCAAATCATTTTTATTACGCTCCTGTGTCGCTCCCTGCCGCCCCCCTCCCCCGTGCTGGCCAGTTTCACGTCACTATGACACAAGCTGGAGTCATCTGAGAGAGGCATTATCAAGAAAAAGCCTCTAAAAGACCCGGCTCTAGGCAAGCCTGTGGTCCTTCCCTTGATTAGTGACCGATGTGGGAGGGTCCAGCTCATGTGGGTGGGGCTTGTGGTCCTGGGTTCTCTAAGAAGGCAGGCTGAACAAGACAGTCGCAGCCCTCCATGGCAGCACTCCTGCATGGCTCTGCATCAGCTCCTGCCCCAGGTTCCTGCCATGTTCAAGTGCTTGTCACTTTCCTTCAGTGATGAACTGTGATTAGCCAACTAAAGTTTTTCTTTTTTTTACAATGTTGAGGACTGGACCCAGAATCTTAAGTATGCTAGGCAAGCACTCCATTCCTGAGCCACATCCCAGCCAGTGTCTACCACTATCTATTTTCTTAGAAAAATAATTTATATTTCAAATTGAAAAAGATGTTCTGTGGGAAACTCAATTTCTTGGAGTTCTGAGTCATGTAACAAGTAAAAGCTGCTTCCTGTGTCCCTTTGCTTTATGACACTTGGGGCCTCTACCTGCCCCTTTCCTTTCCCAGTCGCCTTCTTATGACATCATGCAACGTCACTTCCCTGTCTATTTCCTTTCCCAGTCGCCTTCTTATGATGTCATGCAGTGTCATCCCCCTATTTCCTTCCCCAGTCACCTTTTTATGACACCATACAGTGTCATCTCCCTGTCTGTTTCCTTCCCCAGTTGTCTTATGACATCATTCAGGGTCTTCTCCCTGTCCCGTTCCCCAGCTGCCTTCCTCCGAGTCTTCTTGATTAGATATGCCTGCCAAATTTCATTCCTATAACAAGAGCTCAGTGTACGACTTCAGGAAGAAGTTCTCTGTGAGCAGTTCTATTTCCTAGGTCCCCTCTGAGATGGTAGGTAGCTACAGAAAGTGTGAACGTGTAGCTTCCACCTTAATAGCTACTTAAAGACAGGTAACCCACAAAAAGAATAAACCTTTTCATGGTTTAACTTGAAACCCTGAAAAGAGAGCCCACAAATATTAAACAAGATCTTAACCACAAGTTTGGAATTACACCGAGTCAAAGATTACCTAAAACTTCTCTCAAACTGCTAAAAAAAAAAAAATGTGGATTTGAAAGAATTTGCCTCTTCCACATACACAATTGTAGATTTTTGTCCCTGGATATTGGTACTAAAGCAGAAAGTTCAAATATATTAGTATCAGGGAAATGTTCTGGTATAAGCAGCGGGGATGGGAAGTGTTAGCTCCTATTGACCACACAACTTAGGACCCACTGCACAAGAGGCACAGCATCCAGGTGAACGACCGCCAACAGTGCAGGGCCTGCATGTGATACAAGTCTATAGTCCTTTATAGAGTGCGGCTGCTTCAGACTTGGTTTGGGGGCTGAAATGAGATTTGTCTTGCAATGAATGACCTGGCGTTATCAGATGCACATCGAAGAACTGTTTATACACTGTGTGGCAAGACTGTAGACAGTGACCGCGGTGTGGGTGACATCCTAGTAAGAGTGTTTTATGTGACTTCTGTAAAATGTAAGAGTGGAGACATGTTTTCAGGAAAATATGGAAACTTTACAAATGATTCCTTGTAGAGATACTCATGTTTCTCAGGCTAAAGACATAGTGCCGAGGACTGAGTTCAGTTCCTAACACCTATATCGGATGGCTCACAAGTTTGTATAACTCCAGCTGCAGGGAACCTGATATCCTCTTCTGGACCCTGCAGGCATTGCACCCACACAAACACATAACCCATACATAGACACACACATATGTACATAACTGAAAATAAATCTTGATTTAAAAAGATGATTTTTTTTTTTGGTTTTTCGAGACAGGGTTTCTCTGTGGCTTTGGAGGCTGTCCTGGAACTAGCTCTTGTAGACCAGGCTAGCCACTAACTCACAGAGATCCTCCTGCCTCTGCCTCCCAAGTGCTGGGATTAAAGGCATGCACCACCACTGCCTGGCTTAAAAAAATGATTCTTACCAGGCAGTAGTGATGCACACTTTTAATCTCAGCACTCAGAACACAAAGGCAGGCAGATCTCTATGAGTTCAAGTCCAACCTGGTCTACAAGAGCTAGTTCCAGGAAAGTTAGGGCTGTTACACAGAGAAACCGATCTGCCTTGAAAAACTAAAAACCAAACCCAAAGAAACAAACAAACAAACAAAAAACAAAGTTGATTCTCAGTTGTGGTCTTATAAAATCTGTTTTTATAAAACCAGTCCTTTAAAATGACTGGCTAGGGCTGGAGAGATGGCTCAGCGGCTAAGAGCACTGACAGCTCTTCCAGAGGTCCTGAGTTCAATTCCCAGCAACCACATGGTGGCTCACAACCACCTATAATGAGATCAGGTGCCCTCTTCTGGCCTACAGGCAGGATACTGTATAAATAAATAAATAATTAATTAAAAATTAAAATGACTGGCTAAGAAGGTGCAGTGGGTAAGGAGCTCCTGCGAGCATCAGGACATGAGTCTGGGTCCCGGAAACTCCTATCAAAGGTGGACTGCAGCAGCACATGCCTATCATCTGAGAACTCCTACAGCAAGACAAAAGGTGGAGGAGAAGCTTCCGGAAGCCCTGGGTCAGCTAGCCAGCACACACAGCCAGGAACAATAGGGCCTGTATTAAACAACGTAAACAAAAAGCAAAAATGCTGGCATCTTAGGTTGTCCTTTGACCCACACACACGAACATGCACTCACACAAGAATACCCGCACAGACACACGTGGATTTAAAACATTATTTGACAGCCCAGTAGTGGCACACGCCTTTAATCCCAAGCAGAAGCAGGTGGATCTCTGTGAGTTCAAGGCCAGACTGGTCTACAGAGCAAGTACCAGGACAGACTCCAAAACTCAGAGTGAAACGCAAACAAAAACAAACAACAAACAAAACTTGAAAAACAAAAACAAACAAGCCGGGCGGTGGTGACACACGCCTTTAATCCCAGCACTCGGGAGACAGAGGCAGGCGGATCTCTGTGAGTTCGAGACCAGCCTGGTCTACAGAGCTAGTTCCAGGACAGGCTCCAAAGCCACAGAGAAACCCTGTCTCGAAAAACAAAAACAAACAAACAAACAAAAATCCTTTTCCCATAAAAGATAACCATTATTCACCAAAATCTGGATTAATCATGCCAAAAGCAGTCTATGTGACAATAGCTCCAACAAAGCCTCATTGAGTAATTCATTCCAGCCAGGCGGTAGGTGGCGCAGGTCTTTAATCCCGGCACTCAGGAGACAGTGGTAGGTGGGCGGTCTCTGTGAGTTCGAGGTCAGCCTGATCTACAAGAGCTAGTTCCAGGACAGACCCCAAAACTACAGAGAAACCCTGTCTCAAAAAAAAAAGGGGGGGGGGGAATTGATTAAAATTCCTTCTTTAGGTGCTAGAGATTGAGATAGGCCCTCACATACTACTGAGAGTGCACTCCACCTGCGCCCAATTAGAATAACTTAAAAAGAACAAAAGACTCCAGCTCTGAGCACCTGGGCAATAGCATTAGTTTCTTTTTTAAAAGACAAATTTCCAGCTAGGGCTGAAGGCTTAAGGTTCTTGAAAATAGTCTAAGTAATTTAGACTGGTAAACCCTAGCAGAATACCTGTGCTGTAGGATGCACTCAGTAAATGTTTTCATAACTGAAATTGCGAATTGGCAAAACATGGGAGCTATGTGCTGGAAGCTGAAGACTTGGAGAAAGAACCTGTTGGTGGCTTCTCAAGAATGATTGTGCAATAATGAAAGGACCTCACTAACCAAATGACATCTTTGAGGCTTGATTGTATTCTGTTAAAGCAAATATGGAAAGATTAAATGAGACAAGAGACAAACATGAAATTTTAAATTATAAAACGAAATGAGTTAGGGTAATAGCAATGTATGTCTAAAATCTTGTTATCTCTTATCTGTTCATAAAGTATTTTCATGTAAGTTTTTTTATTGCACACGTTGGGTATTTTGCTTGCACATATATATGTGCATCATGTGGGTGCCTGATACCACAGAGGTCAGAAGACGACATTGGATCCCCCTGGAATTGGAGTTATAGATGACTGTGAGGTATTTTCCGTTTAGTGATAGTTTGAAGAGAAAAATCACCCTTTTTGGGTGATTCTGTTAAATTTGCTGCAAGACTTCACAGAAAAAAAATTTCCTCGAATCCCAAGTCCTTAATTTTCTTTCTATTGGTATTTTCTTTCCAATAATGATTTTCAGCCAGAAAGTCAGATGAAGTTTTGTTTCAGTCTTTTGGTGTATGCTTCCTTTATGTACTGCTCTGGGACGTTGGGCGGGTTACTGCTCTCCATCCCATTGTCACCTGTACAACATGTCTGGAGGCGACGTGAGTCAATTTAAAATATTACCCTTTCTCTGTGTGTATGAGCACAGGTGTGCACCTGCCAAGGCAAGCTTGTAGGGGTCAGTGGACAGTTCTCGGGGGTCAACTTTCTCTTCTACTTTATGGGATCTGGAGAGGGAACTCAGGTCCCTGTCAGGGCTTCAAACGCCTCACTTGGCTGAGCCATGGCATCAGTTCACGTAGGCAGTTTTGTAGGGCGATCTCCAGACTCTCCTACTTGACTCCAGGACAGGCACGGTAACTCTGGCAGCTCCTCAGTGAGGCTGCCCATGAGCCGCACTCTTCTCCACTGAAGAACCAGTGATCCAGAACAAAGAAAGGATGGAAGTGCACTGCAGGCACACCTAACCCAGGGATCATTGCAGAAGAGGGGCCGAGAGACTGCAAGAGCCAGAGGACCAGGCTTTGGCTGTGAGGTCAAGTCTCCTAGGAATGTCAAAAGATGCCCCCACTAAGTCTCACCACCAAGACTGCCTAAAATGTGAGCTAAACAAGGACGACACCAATAGACATGCACAGTGGACAGGGGAAGCCCATGTGGCCTCAAACCTACCCAACAAACTATAGGCAGCTAAGCAATGCTGGAGCGAGAAAGCTGCTCCAGGAGGGCACACCAATTGCCTATCTAACACCAAGTGGTCAGCCCTGAAAACATACATATCAGTAACATTTTGCAGACTGAACAGTTTGTATTTATGTATTTAGAAATATGTGTGCCTGTACATATTGTATATAACAACAAAGAATGATAAGAGGTGGTGAATTTGGAAGAGAGCAAGGGGGTTACATGGGTTTGGAGGGAGGAAAGGAAAGGGGGAAATGTGATGATAAGAAACAATAAAAGAAATAACTGATGGCATAAGAACAGACAGGAGGACCAATGGAACCGAATAGAAGACCCGGATATCAATACACATCTTCGAACACCTGCTCTTTGATAAAGAAGCAAAAAATGTCAAATGGAAAAAAGAAAGCATATTTAACAAGTGGTGCTGGCATAACTGGATATCAACATGTAGAAGAATGAAAATAGACCCATATCTATCACCATGCACAAAACTCAAGTCCAAATGGATCAAAGACCTCGACATAAAGCCAGCCACACTGAACCTTTTAGAAGAGAAAGTGGGAAGTACACTTGAGCGCATTGGCACAGGGAACCACTTCCTAAATATAACCCTAGCAGCACAGACACTGAGAGAAACAATAAATGGGACCTCCTGAAACTGAAAAGCTTCTGTAAAGCAAAGGACACGGTCAACAAGACAAAACAACAGCCTACAGAATGGGAAGAGGTTTTCATTAACCCCACATCAGATAGAGGTTTGATCTCCAAAATATACAAAGAACTCAAGAAATTGAACACCAAGGGCCGGGCGATGGTGGCGCAAGCCTTTAATCCCAGCACTCAGGAGGCAGAGGCAGGCGGATCTCTGTGAGTTCGAGACCAGCCTGGTCTACCGAGCTAGCTCCAGGACAGGCTCCAAAGCCACAGAGAAACCCTGTCTTGAAAAAACAAAAAACAAAAAACAAAAAAAAAAAAAAAATTGAACACCAAAAGATCATATAATCCAAAAATGGAGTACAGACCTAAACAGAGAACTCTCAACAGAGGAATCTAAAATGGCTGAAAGACACTTAAGGAAATGTTCAACATCCTTAGTCATCAAAGAAATGCAAATCAAAACAACTCTGAGATTCCATCTTACACCTATAAAAATGGCCAAAATCAAAAACACTGATGACAACTTATGTTGGAGAAGTTGTGGGGGAAAAAGGAACACTTCTGCATTGCTGATGGGAATGAGATGGTACAGCCCCTTTGGATGTCAGTGCGGCGATTTCTTAGAAAATTAGGAAACAACCTTCCTCAAGACCCAGCAATACCACTTTTGGGTATATATCCAAAGGATGCTCAATCGTGCCACAAGGACATGTGCTCAACGATGTTCATAGCAGCTTTGTTTGTCATAGCCAGAACCTAAAAATAGCCTAAATGCTTCTCAACCAAAGAATGGATAAGAAAAATGTGGTACATTTACACAATGGAGTACTACACAGCAGAAAAAAATAACGACAGCTTGAATTTTGCAAAAAAATGGATGGAGCTAGAAAACATTATTTTGAGTGAGGTAACTCAGACACAGAAAGACAATTATCACATATACTCACTCACAGGTGGTTTTTAAACATAAAGCAAAGAAAGCCAGCCTACAAAGCACAATCCCAGAGAATTTAGACAACAATGAGTATACTAAGAGAGACTTACATAGATATAATCTACATGGGAAGTAGAAAGCAGAAAAAGACAAGATCTCCTGACTAAATTGGGAGCATGGGAACCTGGGGGGAGGATTGAAGAGGGGAGGGGAGAGGCACGGAGGGGAAGAGAAAAATGTAGAGCTCAATAAATATCAATAAAAAAAAAATAATTGAAACAAGAAAGATGTGGAACTGGGAGGGAATGGGAGGTAAGGAATGGATCTGGGAGGAGTGGGAATAAATATTATCAAAATATATTGTATGGATATATGACGTTTTCAAAGAGTGAATAAAAATGTATTACAAGAAGGATGGAGTTTATACTCCCATGGCTCTCAGCACAATTCCCTCTGTGGATATGGTAGCACATGCACTTAATCCCAGCCCTTGGAAAGGGGCAGACAGATCTCTATGCGTTCCAGGTCAAACCATTTAAGAAGCAATCAAACAAAAAGCCTCACTCTCTTTCCTCCCCACATGCTTTCATTTCCACTTGATGATATCTGTATCAAACCACAAGTACACAAGTTAACGAGTCCAAGGCAGTACCACCATTTCGCAAGCGACGGATAGTGTCTCACGGGCATCCTGCCACGCTTTCTCTCAGGCTGTGGAAGAAGGTATGAGAGCTGCAGTCCCCACATGCGTGTCTGACCACTCAGGTCCTCGGGCAGCTACAGGGTATACAGATTACTGGCAAAACATCTCCGGAAAGACAGCCTACTAGGATGAAAGGGTTATCGGCAAGGACAGAATGTTCTGGTATCTTTTAAAAAACGACACTTATGGATCTACTTACTACAAAGTTGAGCAACACATCTACTATATAAATACTTTGATTTTGGACCAAATTTTAAAGTTTCACAGGCAAAATCAGACCATCATTTCAATTTGAACACACAGCATAAATCTCTCTTCTCTAAATTTCAAACCTTTCCTCTGCTTTTAGGAAACATAATTGCATAATTCAAACTCCTTCAATACTGTGACCTAGTTCCCCCTCTTGATGTTATAAATGGCTCATGTAACTATGGTAACCATCTAGGGAAAATGAATGTTTTTCTGGTCAGCATTATGCAAAGTATAACATATGCGTTATTTTTCTCTGTGTGATAACCAAGGGGACAAAATGTTTGCCTTTTTCATAGTTATGGGAATAGTATGCTGAATTTCTGGCTCCTTAATTCACATGTTTTAGGGTAACTTTTTGCTATTAGTAGTTAGTTATCCTAAGTGTTGAACAGTACTGCTATAAAACGCAAACCTGAAGTAGTTAGACTGCATGTAGCATTTTCGACAGAGAAGCTGATATTTCCCTAACTTTGTCCTATTCTAGCTAATGTCTTTTTCTTTTTTTTTTTTTAAAGATTTTATTTATTACATATACAATACAGTGTTCTGCCGCCATGTATGCCTGCGTGCCAGAAGAGGGCACCAGATCTCATTTTAGATGGTTGTGAGCCACCATGTGGTTGCTGGGAATTGAACTCAGGACCCCTGGAAGAACAGTCAGTGTCCTTAACCTCTGAGCCATCTCTCCAGCCCTAATGTCTTTTTCTTATTTTTAGTTTTGGAGCCTGTCCTGGAAACTAGCTCTTGTAGACCAGGCTGGCCTCAAGCTCACAGAGATCCACCTGCCTCTGCCTCCTGAGTGCTGGGGTTAAAGACATGCACCACCACTGCCCGGCTGTGTTTTCTCAAATGAAAAAAATTCCTGCTAAAATGAAATCCATCTCAAGGGTAGACTTCCTTCCTTTACCAAATATGATTAAATCATGACGTCAAGATTTAGTGTAAGCATTTTTTTCATTTGCAGACGAGCAGCTCAACGTCCACATCAGGTCCAGTCCAATCTCCATTCCCAAGACACAGTAGATTTGGTGAAAAGGACACCAAGTTACGTGGAGTTTATTCTTATTGGTTTTTTTTGGGGGGGAGGGGCAGTGGGGGACACCACTTGTAAGAGGTTTTGTCAGTTGGTGAAGACTTTTATATATATTCTTTTTAATTAACTAGTGTATGTTAGCTGTATTTATAAAGCAACTAACATGTCTTAAAACTGAGCTCAGGGGGCTGGAGAGATGGCTCAGAGGTTAAGAGCATTGCCTATTCTTCCAAAGGTCCTGAGTTCAATTCTCAGCAATCACATGGTGGCTCACAACCATCTGAAATGGGGTCTGGTGCCTTTTTCTGGCCTTCAGGAAAACACACAGACAGAATATTATATACAT
>NW_026067938.1:6254419-6292306 GCF_014885135.2 Alexandromys fortis
TTTTCATTTGCAGACGAGCAGCTCAACGTCCACATCAGGTCCAGTCCAATCTCCATTCCCAAGACACAGTAGATTTGGTGAAAAGGACACCAAGTTACGTGGAGTTTATTCTTATTGGTTTTTTTTGGGGGGGAGGGGCAGTGGGGGACACCACTTGTAAGAGGTTTTGTCAGTTGGTGAAGACTTTTATATATATTCTTTTTAATTAACTAGTGTATGTTAGCTGTATTTATAAAGCAACTAACATGTCTTAAAACTGAGCTCAGGGGGCTGGAGAGATGGCTCAGAGGTTAAGAGCATTGCCTATTCTTCCAAAGGTCCTGAGTTCAATTCTCAGCAATCACATGGTGGCTCACAACCATCTGAAATGGGGTCTGGTGCCTTTTTCTGGCCTTCAGGAAAACACACAGACAGAATATTATATACATAATAAATAAATAAATAAACAAATAAATAAATATTAAAAAAAAAAAAACTGAGCTCAGCCGGACTGTGGTGGCTCACGCCTTTAATCCCAGCACTCAGGAGGCAGAAGCAGGTGGATCTTTGTGAGTTTGAGGCCAGCCTGGTCTACAAGAGCTAGTTCAGAGAAACTTTGTCTCGAAAAACCAAAAAAAAAAAAAAAAGAAAAAAGAAAAAAACCTGAGCTTAGTGGAGATATAGACCATTAATTCGCAAGTTTATTGGTTGCTTTTTGTAGTGATGAAGTTTTGGGCTTTTCGAGAGAATTTAAAATCTTCACAGGACCATCCAGAACAATTATCTCTAAAATTAATACAAACTTCGAGGTTTCAAGGACTCATTTGCATCAGGTACAAATACGTTTCTATGGAGAGTTGTCAACTGGTGGCCTTTATTATGTTTTGAAGACAAGGCCTCATTGCGTAGCTGGCCTGGAAATCCCTAAATAGATAGGGGCTGACCTTGAACTCACAGATTTTTACTTGTTTGTGCCTCCAGAGTGCTGAGAGTAAAGAAGTATGCCACCACACCAGGCTTGGTGACCTTTTGATATGAGATTCCATTTACAGTAATTTCTCCCAATATTTTTAAGAGTGCTTTTCAGCCATCCAAATGTCAGAAAAACATTCCCGTTTCATTAAACTCAAGAATGAATTAACTGCTCTTGTTTGGGAAAGAACTCACTAACCAAATGAAATCTTTGAGGCTTGATTGTTCTGTTAAACCAAATGTGGAAAGATTAAATGAGACAGGAGACAAACATGAAATTTAAATTATAAGAAAAATATGAGTTAGGGTAATAGCAATGCATGTCTAAAATCTTGTTATCTCTTATCTGTTCATAAAGTATTTTCATGTAAGTTTTTTTATTGTACACGTTGGGTTTTTTTTAGAAATATTTATTTATTATGTATACAATATTCTGCCTGTGTGTATGCCTGCAGGCCAGAAGAGGGCACCAGACCCCATTACAGATGGTTGTGAGCCACCATGTGGTTGCTGGGAATTGAACTCAGGACCTCTGGAAGAGCAGGCAATGCTCCTAACCTCTGAGCCATCTCTCCAGCCCACACGTTGGGTATTTTGCTTGCACATATATATGTGCACCATGTGGGTGCCTGGTACCACAGAGGTCAGAGGACGACACTGGATCCCCCTGGAATTGGAGTTATAGATGACTGTGAGCCACCAACACATACCATGAGATATATTACCAAAATTTCCATAACAAGCAATTTTTTTCCCACACATCATTTATACAAGACTTTACTGAGGGGAATTTGAGCAGAAAGTAGAAGTAGGGGTACAGCAAGGGACCCTAGACTGCTAAGACACTAAACACTTGGGCTGACTATTCAGGGGTCTTATAGAGGTCCTGCCTTTAAATTTTTTTTTTTTTTTTGGATTTTCGAGACAGGGTTTCTCCGTAGCTTTTGGTTCCTGTCCTGGAACTAGCTCTTGTAGACCAGGCTGGCCTCGAACTCACAGAGATCCACCTGCCTCTGCCTCCCGAGTGCTGAGATTAAAGGCGTGTGCCACCACCGCCCGGCTTAAAATTTTTAAAAATTATTTTATGTGTATAAGTGTTTGCCTGCATGAATGTAGGTGCACCCATCTATGCCTGTTGCCTACAGAGGTGAGAGAAGGGAGTCAGACTGCCCTGGAACTGGAGCTAGGGGTGATTGTGAATCACCTTGTGGGTCCTGGGAATTGAACCTAGGTCCTCCAAGAGCAGTAAGTGCTCTTAACCACTGAGCCAACTCTAGAGCCTCTCACATAAGATTTTAACAACCCACTGAGGGTTAAAAAAGAATAAGGGTTATAGATTAAACAACACAATGACAATGGGTGGACGGTATACATACTTTTGTGTTTGAAAGTTTTCATCATAAAAATTTTAAGAACATTTAGCTTGGCTGTAGTGATATTTTGTTTGTTTTAACAAATAAAGCCTGCCTGAAGAGCTGAGTGCAGAACTAAGCCATGAGAGGCCAGGGAGTGGTGGCATATACCTTTAATTGTAGGATTCAGGAGACAGAGGCAGAGAGATCTCTGTTAGTTCAAGGCCACCCTGAGGTACACAAGATTGAATCTGTCTAAAAGAGAAACAGAGTTCCCACAAAGGTCATCCCAAAACTTGGGATCCCAGGCCTTTAATCCCAGCAACAGGGAGGTGGAGACAGGAGTGATATGGCTGGACAGAGAGAAGACTATAAGGCAGGAGGAGACGGGAGCTCAGTGCAGTCTGAGGTTTGGCAGAGACAGGATCGCCTTTTCAGTCAGAGGATTTGGTAGAGGTAAAAGGTCTCTCCAGTGACCTAATATCTAACTCCAGGTTTTCATCATTAAGAACAATTAGAATCCAGGCCAGACTGTGCACAGGAGCACAAGCCTGTACTGCCGGCACTTGGGAGACAGACACACCAAGACACCCTCAAGTCTGAGGCCAGCCTGGTCTGTGACACACTTATATGAAGATGGCATGATGAAACCCTTTACTTTGTATGCTACCCTAAAAAGCATAGTTAAAAAGCAAAATCCAAAAAGTTAAAAAAAAAAAAAAATTCAGGGCTGGAGATAAGGCTCAGAGAGTAAGAACTCTTGCTGTTTGTTCTTACAGAGGATCCGGGATGGTCCCCAGAACTCACACGGTGGCTTACAACTGTTTGAAATTCTAGTCCCATGGGGTCTGACACCCTTTCAGGCCTCCTTGAGCACCAGGTATGTACATGATGGACATCCATGCAGGGATGACATTTACAAATCTTTTAAAAGGAAAAAAATAAAAAAATTAAACAGAAGAAGAAAGGATTTTCTAATTTAATTGGCTTGATTAAAGCAGAAGCTGATTTTTTTCCCTCAGAACTTCTTGCTAGTTTGCTTTTAATTAGTTGAGATTGTTCCTCTCATCTCATATAATATTAACAAAGGATAGAAATGTTTTATTATAAAGGAAATAGGCTTGGAGACATTTCCCATCAGGGGCCTAATGAATGGTAGATACTAGATTTAGTCCAGTAATTTAAAGTCAATTGAACACTAATTTGGGGGCATCATCTGCTTATCGATTTCAAGGTCAGTAAATAAGAAAACAACAGAAGCCGGGAGGTAGTGGCCCGAGCACTCGGGAGGCAGAGGCAGGAGGATCTCTGTGAGTTCGAGGCCAGCCTGGTCTATAAGAGCTAGTGCCAGGACAGGCTCCAAAGCTACGGAGAAACCCTGTCTCAAGAAGAAAAAAAAAAAAAAAAAAAAAAAGAACAGAAGACAAAAGAAAAATACCTCCCCCACCATAATTAAATATGGTCAATTTCTATATTGTAGAGAGTGGGGATTTCTGCATGTGGAAGGGCTAGGAAACCCAATTTGAGAGGCCACATGACTGGCTACTTAGAAGAAAAGGACAATGATAAATTAACTAGGGCCAGGACTTGGGTTGAGGAGCTATGCCCACTTGCCATCCCCACACAGGCTGCCAGCAGAAGGAGGCCAGGATGAGATTACCAGTGTAAATACAAATAGCAAGAAAAGTACAGCTGCGGCCATTCACACGTTATCGTATCTGAAGTTCATATACCCGTCCTAGTGGAAACACAACAAGAATGCTTTCCAAATCCTTTCTTGATCCCCAGCTCTTGTTGTTTTTGTCGCCCTTGGGAATTCTGCATCACCGACTCGCACATCGTAGTCTGCCTGGTGTGTGCAGCGAGCAGGTTGCATAAAATCCATAGGTCCCCAGTGCCTGACTCCAATCAAAAAGAAACACTGCGTCTTGCATTAATTCGATCTTGCAGGGGGATTAGCTGAATCAAATTTGTGAGCAGACAAACATCGAGTTCTAGCAAAAACCAAAACAAAACCACGAACTAAATAAACAACAACAACAAAACCTAAGTCACCTTCAATTCTTAAAAATGATGATTTTCAATATGAAAGATTTAAAGAATTGCAGACAGAAAATTCGCCCAAGTCGTCAGAAATTCAATTGTCTGTTTTTTTTTTTTTTCCTGGTCAAAATCCCCGAGTTAAAAGACCACACGAAGCGTTCCCAGTCCTTTACAATATTGCCCTTGTCCTCGGGACGCGGAATTCCGTGTTGTGTGTTACGAAATTCAAAATTTCCTCCAGACCAGACCTAGATTTTCACTAGAATGCCAACAGCTGCTTAGCACACACCGCTAGTCGGAAGTGTTCTGAACTGGGCGTGCAACAGGTGCAGCGCTGCAAACCAGGCAAGGGGGACACAAACTTAGCACTCTGCATTTTCTTTCACTCAAATACTCTGCTCCCAATAGGGCTTACGGGGGAGAGGGGCGTTTCAGCAAAATTCGGCGAGGACTTCTACTTACACCGGTTTCTTTAAAAAACAAAACTGACTTATTTATATACATCCCGGAAGTGGAGCCGTGATTACAACTCGCTCCTCCGCCTGGCATTTCACTGACAGCAACTCGGAGAGTGAGCCTGAAAATCCGCTCACACAGAAAGCACCGCACTCGCTGGCTCTTTGGATTTTTAATACCATCTGCACTGCTCACCTACTTGTTAGTGATAAAAACCGAGTGAAAATAAAATGCCGTGTGAGTCTAAGTGTGTGTGTGTACGCGCGAGCGTGTTTCTCATTCCACGACCAAGCGAGGTCCTCGCCGGCGTTTGATGCTTAAGTGACCCGATCCCTGAAGTTTCCTTAAGGTGGTTTTGGGGGGGGGGGGGACAGTCTTGCAAGCTTCTCCCTAAACCACACCTGCAAGGCGCTCGGGAAGGGGAGCGGACCCTGCCAGCCACCCCGGCGCTGGGGAAGCGGACCGCACGCCAGGCGGGGACTCAGGGCGCACCGCCTACCTCTGCGGTTAGCCCCGGTGCTCGGTGAAGCCGGCAGCGGCGGGAGGTGACCGAGCACGGCCGCGGGGCGCTCGGCGGGAAGTCGCCGCGCATGCCCGGAGCCGCGCCCGCTGCACCCTGGGTCGCCTTAGTTCCAGCAGGCCTCACTCGGCCGGCAGCGCCCAGGGGCCCCGCTCGCTGTCTCGGAGGCTCGCGAGGGAGGCGCATCCCGGATCCGCCAGATGGAGGCAAGGTCGGTGCCACGGGGTCGAGCGAGCCTGGCCGGCGCTCCCTCATCCCGGTGGGGTACAGAAACGAGAACCCGGCCGCCTGGGCTCTCGGGGGCAACCGTCGGACTTGGGGTGAAGGGGTCGGCGCAGCCATGCGGCCCCTTTAAGAGGGGGCGGGGCGCAGCCTGCCGTTTGGCCACCCTCCGCGCCCTCCCCCCACCCCGGGCGAGAGTTGACAGACCAATCGCCCGGGTGGCGCAGGGAAGGCGGGAGAATGCGAACCCTCCGGTAGGGCGATAGGGGCGGGGCCCCGGCCTTATTAGGAGTGAGTGCCGCGCAGGCGCAGACGCGGCCGCTGGCTTAGGGGCGGGGGCAAGTCCACTGAGACTCCGACAGGCACCGAGGCTGATAGCGCGGAGAGAGGGCAGCGAGGGACTTGTCACGGGGATCTGGGCGACCGGGCAGCTCCGGTAGTGTCTGGGGACTCCCGGGGTGACAGCCCGTGTCACCGCTCGGGAACCCGGCGCCATCGGCCGCGGGGAACCCCGCTGCTCTCTTTTCCCCCCGCGAGGGAGGGGGCCGGAGGGAGCCCAGGTCTCGCCCCGCCCCTGGGCTTGTTCCCGCGGGGGCGGAGAGTGAGGGTTTCTTCTTAGGGGGGAGTGGAGATCGGGGGACTCGGCGGTGCCCTCTCGAGCGGCGGCCGTGTCCCCGCGGCGCCGGGCGGCCGAGCGGAGGAGCGGCGGTCGTGGCTGTTGCATGTGTGGCTGCTGGATGCGGAGGCGGCGGCGGCGGCGGCGGCGAGGAGCAGCAGCAGCAGCGGCGGCGCCAGGATGTTAGGGCAGCAGCAGCAGCTGTTCTCGTCGGCCGCGCTCCTGACCGGAGAGCGGAGCCGGCTGCTCACCTGCTACGTGCAAGACTACCTGGAGTGCGTGGAGTCACTGCCCCACGACATGCAGAGGAACGTGTCGGTGCTGCGGGAGCTGGACAACAAATACCAAGGTACTTTCTCTCTCTCGGGTGACAGTGTCGGGGAAGTGCAGCGAGCGATCTGGTGTTGTGGAACCGGGAAGCGGGGGGTGGGGGACGACGACTGCAAACCGGCCTCGCGGCCCTCTCTGTCCTGACTGCGGCTGCCCGGGACTTCCGAGAGCCGCCCGTCAGCCTCCGCTGCTGCAGCCCGGGCGGCTGGCTGCAGCTGCCGCGGACGGGAATCAGCCATTTTAAGCGAGCATTTGTTCCGGTGCCCGCCGGCTGGGCTGCCGCACGCTTGTCCTGCCCCGGGCTGGCGAGTGTGCAGTGGGGCGCGGGCTGGGCTGGGTGCTGGGCCTGCTGGCCCCTGCCCGCCCGGTTCCTCCCTCTGCGAGCAGATGCATTGGAACGTGCGGGAGGGGGGGGAGGAGGCGAGAGGACGGCGAAGGTGGACTTGGGTGACGGTCCGTCCCCCCCCCCCCCCCTCCGGCTCCCGGCGTGGCGCGGGACTGGGATAGTCTGTGCTCCCCTCTCGCCCCGGGGAAAGTTCCGGGCCGTCCGGTGCCTTAGCCCTTCCTCGGCTCCTGCCAAATGGTTAAAGGGGGAGGGGTCCCCCGCAGGTCCGGGCGGAGAGGGTGTGTGTATGTATGTGTGAGTGTGTAGACGTGAGTGTGTCGGTGTGTGTGTGGCGGGGGGAGGGCCCCGGTCTAGGCGGGGCCTACAGGTGTGACGTCGTATGGGCGGGGCGCGCGCTCCCGCGGGCCTCGGCACGGCGGACTGCACGCACGGGCCTGGGTGGACTGAGCTGAGTGCACGCGGGGCACCTGCTGGGCGGGGCATTAGATGCCTGGGCGGAGTCAGTGTTGGGGGTGCTGTTTCAAATCTCCTACCCAGTGAATCAAGGCGCGGGCACTGCTCAGGGACTGTCGCTGACCCCGGATCGGCGCAGGTTCCGGGCTGTGTGTCACTTCCGGACCTCTGCAGGAAGTGGGTTCGTTGGCCGGGCAACCACCTGGCGTCCCAGCACCCTTACCTTCCTCCTCCACCAAGTTTAAACGAGGAGAAAAGCTTTTTTTTTTTTTTTTTTTTTTTTTAAGGGGGAGGGTTGTTTGTCGTCAAAGAAATTAGGACAGGAAGTCACCTTTAGGGACTGTAGTACCTTTCTGCTGCTAGGACAGGAGATAAGTGGGCATAAGTTCGTCCTTTAGTCAGGGAACAGCCTAGACCTAATGTGGACCAGAAAAACAACTTGTAGCCACTCTGTTTTTCCAGACATGTCACCAACCCTGTAACTTAGAACTCTTTGGTGTCTCAACCAACAACAATTTTGTCTTCTGAGTCTTTGGTAAGAATAATTTGTTGGGGAAAGACAGTATTGTTTGTACGGTGTGCTCGTATCTTCACCTGGTTTAACATACAAGGTAAAAAAGAAAGTGACCTTTTATAGATAAAATTTACAGTGCTAAGGTAATGTATTCAGTTAATTATGTGGAGAATATTTTATTTCAAACACCCGTTTGCGAATTGTGTGACTCTTCTCATTCCCAAGGGATTGAATTCAGGGCTCACACAGGATAGGTAGAGGATTTCCCACTGTCCTAGAGCCCACCCCCACCCTTTACGAGCATCATCCTGTGGGTTTTTTTCTTTTTAAAAAAAAAATATTTATTTATTTATTATGTATACAATATTCTGTCTGTGTGTATGCCTGCAGGCCAGAAGAGGGCACCAGACCTCATTACAGATGGTTGTGAGCCACCATGTGGTTGCTGGGAATTGAACTCAGGACCTCTGGAAGAGCAGACAATGCTCTTAACCACTGAGCCATCTCTCCAGCCCTGTGGGTTTTTTTTCTGTAGACATGGGGGACATACATGAATGGCAACCTAGCAATGGGACACCTGCTTAAGTTGTAGTTTGCCTTATGTTAAGGTTGTATTGTATTCTTTAAAGGCACAAAATTGAGACTGTTTTAGGTTGTTAGTGACATAATTTTTGACAGGAAAGTCTTTGATTCCAGTTCTCTGTAATTGTCATAAGTTGCTCAGGTAACATGAGTAGTGAGCCTTATAGTACTGAAAGGCCTGCACTTAGTTGCTAAGCCTAACTTCATAGTTTTATTTTTGTTAGAAGCTTTATGTATTCTTGTTTCCTCAGCCTTTCATTCATAATTTTCTGGGGAAATGGTGACCTTTGAGCTAGACTGTAACATGTAATCCGAGTTCCTGTCACACGGTGTGTGGGAAGTGCTGTAAGATCAGATGTACAGATTTGGCAGTTCTTCTCGTGTAAAAGTGAGGGCATCCTCAAGCGCTTGCGCTGTGTAATTTTTTTAAGTGGCTGTGTATTGACCCCAGGGTCTCACACATGTATGGCAAGCATTTGCCATTGAGTTATCCCAACCCCTCTTTTTACTGTTTATTTTGACTCAGAAGGTCACTGAGGCTGGGCTTGAACTTGTGATCGTTCTGCCTCATTTTTTCAAGTAGCTGGGATTACCAGCCCCAGACCCAGCCAGATGAAGGAAAAAAATCTCTAGCCAATAATTTGGGCTGAGTAAATGGTATTTTTTTAATCTCACTGTATAATTCAGGTGCCGTTAAAACATAAGTTTTTATTTCATTATAGTGTCAGTGTGCAAGTGACACAAGGAACTCAGTAGTGAGTGCCGTGGCATGCACGAGTGCTTATAAACACATGTGCACGCACGTGCACATGCACACACAATGTAAAAATTAATTTACAGCTATGATATGCAGATAGGAGTACTTTTGGTACCTTCAGCTTTAATGGTAAAATTGTCCATCGAGTATTAATACCTGCAGTTTCTAGGGAGGAGGGAATCCCTGAATGTGCCGATTATTAGTGTTTCTTACCTGATTTCAGACAGCTACTGTATGTATTTTACTTATTTAACATTTCTGCTCTTTACAATTGGAATATAAAACAGTGGTATGGGATATAACAGTAATGACAGTGGAGCTAAAACAATGATATGCTACATAGTATTGGAAAGTAGAGTTAATATTTATTTATTTTTATCCCCAACAAGACTGATCTCTTTGATATAAGCATTGTGCCTTATATGAGTAAGAAATAGAACAGATTTGAATAAAACTAATTAGTTTTTTTGGCAGCTGGTGAAATTATACATTCTGGTGACTCAGCTTTTGCTTGTTTCAAAAGTGTCCAACTTTTTATACAATTGCCTTAGCAGCTTCCACAAGCATAGACTCAACTGCTGAGTTAGAGACAAAGGTAGAATGACCCAGTGCTGACTTTACTGTAATTTTGGAGTGGCTTGCTCTGTGGATGCCAAGAACAACAGATCTAATCTAGAAATAGTTTTGATTTTCAGAATTTCCCCTGTGATGCTAAAGTCAAAGAGCCATTAAAACTAAGATGACAGGAAGCTAAAAGATGCTGATGCCTGTCTTTTGAAGTGTCCAGGGGTAGGATGTGAAAAGTACGGTAATTGTCTTTCTGGAGTCATGTAACAAATCCCCGATTGAGCTGTAAATCCTGCAGACACGCGGGTGGGTAATAATCTGTGGTGGAGACCCAGAACCACCTCAAATTTTATGGCTGGAGTTTAGCATATAAATTTTGTATATAGAGTTGATTTGATGCTCAGATACAGAATAGGCAATAAGAAACTCAGCAAATTCTAAATTAGCATGTAATAGTCTTACTTACATAATACTTTTGATTATTAATTTATTACATGTGTCTGTTTGTGTGTGTGTGTTCTGTGAAGGCCAGACATTGATGTCCCACATGTTCCTTTATTGTTGTCCACCTTGTTTTTTTTTTTTAAGGGCATTCTTGTTTTTTTTTTTTTTAATGTATTTATTTATTATGTACACTTTCCAGGATACAGTGCCAGATCTCATTACAGATGGTTGTGAGCCATCATGTGGTTGCTGGGAATTGAACTCAGGACCTCTGGAAGAGCAGCCAGTGCTCTTAACCTCTGAGCCATCCCTCCAGCCCATCCACCTTGTTTTTTGAGACAGGGTCTCTCACTTGAGCTTGCTGATTCAGCTAGACTGCCTCTGAGCAGCAAACCCCAGGGAGGTTGTCTGCATCCCTGCACTGAGGTTACAGGCGCACAGCCACACCGGCCTTTTATGTGGGTGCTAGGAATCACTTAGGTCCTCGTGATTATCTGGCAAGCACTTCACAGACTGGCTGGCCGTTTCCCTCTTTCCCTTACCTTTCTTAATACAGATAAGTACTATTAAGTGTTTATGTTCTTCTTGTTAGTTTACCTCTGTCTCAGGTTTCTGTTGCTGCGGTAAGCAGTGTCACCAAAAGCAACTGCAGGGAAAAGGGTTTGTTTCAGGTCACAACTCTCGGGTCACAGTTCCTGTCTAGGGAAAGTCAGGACAGGAACTCGAGGTCGGAACCTGGAGCAGGAACTAGAGCATAAACCAGGCTGCTTACTGCCTTGCTCCTCATGGCTCACTCAGCCTGCTTTCTTATGCAGGTCAGGCCACCTGCCCAGGGTTGAAAATGTCCACAGTGAGCTGGGCTCTCTTTATATCAATCATAATTCAAGAAAATGCCCAAAGGTTGCTCCTATTGAGGCATTTCTCAGTTGAGACATCCTCTTCCTCAATAACTTTAGCTTCTGTCAAGTTAGCAAATTAACCAGAACAAACTTTAAAAGCTTTTAAAATTACTTTTATTTAGCCAGGTAGTGGTAGCACATACCTTTAATCCCAGCACTTGGGAGGCAGAGGCAGACAGATCTCTCCCTGAGTTCTAGGCCAGCCTGGTGTACAAGAGTTAGTTCCAGAACAATCACCAAAGTTACAGAGAAACCCTGTCTGGAAAAAAGAAAAACAACAAAAAGAAAAAAAAAACTTTATTTGTGTGTGAGAGCATATGGATGCATATGTGGGGGTCAGAGAACAGTTTGCAGCAGTCAGTTCTGTGAGCTTACAATATCAATATCGTGACCCAAGGATCAAACTGAGGTTGTTGGGGCTTGCAGAGGTGTTCGGTGGTTAAGAGCACTGGCTGTTCTTCCAGAGGATCTGGGTTCATTCAATTCCCATTACCCACTTGCAGCTCACACGACAGCCTCATACACGCATGCACGCAGGGGAAGCACCAACAAACACTCAGACATGCATAAATAAATAAGTGAGCGGATAAATAAGTGAATGAATGAATGGCTAACTAACCAACCAGTCCAAATTGAGCTTGTCAGGTTGATAGCAAGCTCCTTTGCCTGTGAGCCGTTTGCTCCTGAGTACACTTTTATTAGATGATGGCGAATTTGTTTGAGAGTAATGTTTTTAATGTGTACATGCTGTCAGGTGTGCTTTCTGCTTCAATTCTACCTTGAAAATGATGTGTGTGCTGATATGCCATAGTAATCTCCTTTTCCCCTCTTTTAGAAACTTTAAAGGAAATTGATGATGTCTATGAAAAATATAAGAAAGAAGATGATTCAAACCAGAAGAAACGCCTACAGCAACATCTGCAGAGAGCGTTGATTAATAGCCAGGAATTGGGAGATGAAAAAATTCAGATTGTCACACAAATGCTCGAATTGGTGGAAAATCGGGCAAGACAAATGGAGCTGCACTCACAGTGTTTCCAAGATCCTGCTGAAAGTGAACGAGCCTCAGACAAAGGAAAGATGGATTCTGGTCAGCCCGAGCGATCTTCTAGAAGACCTCGAAGACAGCGAACCAGTGAGAGCCGTGATTTATGTCACATGACAAATGGGGTTGAAGACTGTGATGATCAGCCACCAAAAGAAAAGAAATCCAAATCCGCCAAGAAAAAGAAGCGCTCCAAGGCCAAGCAGGAAAGGGAAGCCTCGCCTGTTGAGTTTGCAATAGATCCCAATGAACCTACCTACTGCTTATGTAACCAAGTGTCTTACGGGGAAATGATAGGCTGTGACAATGAACAGTGTCCCATTGAATGGTTCCACTTCTCATGTGTTTCACTCACCTATAAACCAAAGGGGAAATGGTACTGCCCAAAGTGCAGGGGAGACAATGAGAAAACAATGGACAAAAGTACTGAAAAGACAAAAAAGGAGAGAAGAGCGAGGTAGTGAAGGCAGCCATGTTTTAAAAGGGTTGTTTGTCTTTTATATAATTGGTTTACTTTCAGAAAATGTTTTAGGGTAAATGCATAAGACTATGCAATAATTTTTAATCATTAGTATTAATGGTGTATTAAAAGTTCTTGTACTTTGTCTGTGACCTTAATTTTCTGCACTAAATTACCAAACATTTTAAGCCAGGTAGTCCTGAGAGCAGGAAAAAGGCGGGAGAGAGGGATGAGCAGACTTCAGGTGGCTTTCCAAACCACGCCTGTGTCATTTTCACCTCAGACTCCCATGCTGTTTTTGGGGTAAACACAAACGTTTGCTAACATCTCAGTTCGGTGTGCTTCAAAATTTTATCTGTTGTTGGATTTCTCTGTCAACTTACCTTGGTGATTTCAAATAGAACACTATTCTGTTTAGAGATCCTTATTGGCCCGTGTATCCATACGCTTGTTAAATCTCTAGTCCTCCAGAAACCCTGGGAACTAGGGAGAAATTATGTGGCTCCAAGTGGAGTAATGCACTCCTCCTGGAGTAATTGCTGCTGGGCTTCCTTGGAGCCTCTGATACCTGTCAGTTGTGGCATCTGTAAATGCCCTGCTGTTTCCGAACAGATGCACTTCAGCTAGTGCTTGATAAGGGGCTGCTTTTGTTTTGATTGGGACAAGTAAGGCTAGTTAGAATACCAAAACTCTGCCATTGGTTCCTGCTGGTAGGCATCATGGTTCAAGGCTGAACAGTTAGAAGATGTGTCTTGGTATTTCCCATGTGACCCATTGCTGGCTTGTGTAGCCACAGACCTGTCAGTGGGAAGAGGGCGTTTGTGAGTCTCTAAACATTGCCTTTTCTGTCAGACAGTTATTTTAGACAGTTTCGCTGGGGGTTAGAATTTATTTCTATCCCAATGAGTAATTATACATTATTTTTAATAATAGTATATTTACCTTAACCTCTGGTATTGGTGCTGTTTGATGTTTTCATGTTTATTGAACTAATTTCATTATAACAATACAATTCATAATGTGTTTGTAAATTGAACTTTCCGGAATTTTGATATTTTCCTTTTGATGAATGTATGTCCTTGCATTGAGCAGGTTTTGGTTGTGGGGGGCAGCAGATGGACTAGTTAGTTCTTTAACCCCACGTGTAGCGTGCTTCTTACTCACCATTTCTTCCTAATCTGATGGTCTTGATGCTTTTTGATTAACACATGTGAAAAATCCTGTCTGCTTGTTTGGAAAAAAAAATGTTTTTTTTCTCTTCAAGCTCTCTGTGTGACTTGTAGGCGTGTCATTTCACCTAATCTGAGCGTCAGGTGATTCGCCTGTAAAATGAGCCGGCTTGAATGCCTCCAAGGCTCATTTGAAATCATAGCATTGTACTGTGGGGAAAGATTTTAATAATGCAATCGCTTGCTTTTCCCTTCATTAATGTCCTCCACCCCGAGGCAGGAAGACAGTTTAAGATTAGAGGTGGTAAAGGAACAATATTTTATCTCCGTCCCAAGGCCAAGTCGCTTGGTGACTATTGCCAGAGACTATCTTACTTAAGCAAGAATATTGAGCAGAATGATAAAGAATTTACTTTTAACTTTGTTGAGTTGTAAAGAAACCTGTTTCCCTCTTGAGTATAGAGTCACAGAATCATGTGAGCAAGTCTCTCCAAAGCCATGAGGTGTGACTGTGGAGAGCTCACCACTCTGTAATTCATAAATTTGCCTCAGCTTATGGGAGAAGAAGAAACAAACCCCACAACATTTTAATAGCGCTTTGGGCTTTGACAGGTAGATGTACCTGGAATGTCTTGTCTTTCAGATCGACTGTTTAAAACATGTTTTATGAATTAACTTTTGTTTTCTATACCATGTGGGGAATAGAAGTCATAAATTTGCATTTGCATAGCATTATGATTGGGATTTCTTTGTCAAGTATTTCTCCCTAATGCTGTCTCATATCACTGTTACCAGCTCATACTATGTGAGATTCCCAAACTTATCTCACATTGGAATTATCTTAGTAAGTTTGAAAGCATTGGTACTTGGGCCCCAACCACAGTAACTGCGATATAGAATTCATTTGGAATGTGACTTAAGTATTCGGGTTTTTTTTAAAGGTCCCCATGCTAACGAATAGAAAAGATTTTAAACCACTGCCCCATTTTGACATTTTCGGCCTACTGAAAACCCCTGGGAGGTTGTCAGCATTCAGGTTCTGTAGCTCCAAATCTACCACCACCAGTTGAGCGCTGTCTGTCTGTGCTGGGGGTGGCTTTACCCTGTTGGGACAGGCAAAGAGAAACTCCCTCCAGTGAACCACACATCCTACTGGAAGGATTAGTTACCTGATCTAAAACTAAAACACTAGGTAACTACTTCAGGGGTTAAGTGGAAGCAAAGCACAATAAACGTGGAGAAAGAAGGGGTGAGTATCAGTGCAGTGATTAGGAAGGGCGTCTAGGAAGCCGGCAGACCTCAAAACAGAGACAAAGGAGGCCACACATCTTTGGGGGCAGTAGGATAAGGTTGAGGAAAGCTAGAAAATGAAGGTTTTGGAAATCCTGGCAGGCATTGAAAGACCTTGAGCCACAGTCTGGTTTGTATTTAAAGACCAGTCTGGCTCTTGTGCATAGCATCTGTAGGCCCCTATGGAAGTGGGGCTAGAAGCTCAGGTGGCAGTTTAGGTGTGTATGCTTAGCTGTAGAAAGACTGTCAGAAGGGTGTATCTCTAGCTTAGAATTTTTTAAGATTATTGACTTTTATGTATATGGATGCTGTTTGCTCTTCTGTGTGTTTATGGAACATGTGTGCAGTGCTCAAAAAGGCTAGAAGAGGGCATCCAGTCCCCAGCGCTGGGGTTCTAGACTGAGCTGCCTCGTGGGTGCTGAGAACTGGACTCTGGTTCCCTGGAAGACAAGTGTTCTTAACCACTGAGCCATCTCGCCAGAGTTTCTGTTTTAAAAGGCACAGCTGGTGAGATTTTTTTGCCTAAGGATTAGGAAGCAATCCTCAGTCTGAAGGCTGGGAGTGGGTAGAGGGTCCCTCACATTTTGCAATAGCAACCAAGTGGTTCTGGAAGAGAGAGGTCTTGGCACTCAGGGTTGAAATGCCTCACAAATTTCTGGGGTAGCTCAGCATGGAGTCCTGCGTATGATACATTTCAGGAGATGGGATAAGCATTTGGAGAGTCGCTATGATTTAGTGTTTCTCAAGTGTCTATATCATCTCCATTTGCCACACTGCCGTCTGGGTCAGCAGATCGCTTGTAGGGCCCTAGAGCCTGCATTTCCAGCAAGGTGTACCGATGCCAACGCTGTTGTTTAGGGATCCACAACTGGGTAGGAACCAAGTTGTTCCCAAAGAGGAAAGAGTTGTTGGCTCTGAGGTAGTCAGACATTTGAAATAGGAAGCACCAGAGATGCTTTCTCAGAGCCGAAAAGTCCAATACTCATTTCTAAATAAAAGTTGTTCTGAGAAGGGTGTCAGCAACTCGTTCAGGTGCTGTTCAAGTAAGGTGAGCACAGAGAACGAACAGACTGCTTGGATTAAGAAGCTGCACGTTTTGGGGAGAGGAAGGACCCAAACTTGAGCAGAAGAGGGTTGAAATAGTGCCAGGAGCTCAACTCAAGCTTTGATACAAAAGCTTGGAGCAATGCTGTCCACGTGATTCAAATATTTACTGATGGCAGGATTGGGGGTGGCAGGTAAAGCTGTGATTAAAGACAATCTGCCTTTTGAGGTGCTGAGATTCTGAAATTCAGGGGTACAGTAGATAGGTGGCTATGGGTATGGGGAGCATGAGGTTGTACTTCACCAGGCCGGGAAGGGGCGGGGGGGGGGGGGGGGGGGGGGGGGGGGGGGGGGGGGGGGGGGGGGGGGGGGGGGGGGGCGGGGGGGGGGGGGAGGTGAAGAGCCAAGGAGAGAGAGGCTGTTAGACTGTTAGACATCAGTAGGAACTAAAGAGATGTCACTTAGGGAAGGGAAACAAGAGCACTCCAGGAAAGTCAGTGTGAGCCACGGATGTGCCGGGGGTTTGAGTCCTGGCTTCAGATGAGCCGGTTGCAGATTGCCTGGGCTGTAAGGATGAAAAAGTGACGACACAAATAACTTCACCCCGAACCCTAAGCCAGCAGAGTTGCACTTCCCCAGCCGATTTTGTATGCCCGCTAGGGATGTCCTCTGCAGCGCCTGGCCTCATTGCCCTGGACGAAGAGGCGCAGCCCTTCCGAGGCAGCTGCTGGGAGGGAACCCGGTGGGCTGTGCTGCACTTGGAGTCAATTCCTTGGGCTTTGATGCAGTACCAACTGGGTTTTCAGTAGTGGGTGGCAGTTTGGACTCATCCTTCCTGTGATTGCTTGACCTCGGTACATTAGTTGTGGAAACCGGCTTCTTTACCCCTTCCTGTTGGAGTGTGCGGGCCATGCTCTGAATAGGATTCCAGACTTTGTCTGTGAGCAGGGTCGGGCCGCCATCCTTGGCCTGCAGTTTGTTTAGATGGACAGTGAGCAAGGTAGGATGGTTACTGGAAAAGCTGCTGATATTCTTGTCTCTGGGAGGTCTGAGGGAAGAGTGTTCCTGGCCTGAGTTTACTATCTAAGCTTCTGAATTAACAGTTTTTAACCCACATATGTGATAACTAGACTTTAAAGCAGAATTTAATTTAATTCCTTTTTTTTTTTGAGACAGACGTCCCTTTCTGTCCTGGAACTCACTCTAGACCAGGCTGGCCTTGAACTCAAAAAGATCCGCCTGTCTTTGCCTCCCAAGTGTAGGATTAAAGGTGTGTGCTACCACCCAGCTAAAGCAGAATTTTCTAAGCATCAGACTCTAGGAAGAACTCAACAGGTTTAGCCATTTCCATGTGCTCTTTGAATCATATTTTAAAATATTGCCCAATATTTTTTGAATTGGCTCACTTTATATAAATTTATTTTATAAATACAAAACTAGTATCATATGTCTGTGTGTGTGTGTGTGTGTGTGAGAGAGAGAGAGAGAGAGAGAGAGAGAGAGAGATTAATTTAACAAACCAAAGCAGTGGCATTAAATTCTACTGTGTGAGATTCCTTACAAGAACAAAGTCCACCTTATTAGTTGATGTGATTCGTTAATACTAGGTAAGGATGGAAGACAGAAATACAAAGGAATAAAAATGCTTAGAGGATCTTCTTGAATATTTTTTACCATCCTATTCTGAGAAAATAACTTTAACAACAAAAGCTAACCATTGCTCTTTTCCCCCACATTCAAACGAACGGTTTCTTGTCCGCTGTGATCCACATCTGTAATCTCAGCACTTGGGAGGTGGAGACAGGAGGATAGGAGTTCGAGATCAGCCTGGCTTACTTAGTGACTTGGAAGTCAGCCTGGGATATGTGATGCCTTTACCTCAAACAAATAAATAAAAATATTTGTTTTTCTTAAAGCTACACGCCATGAGGTTTCTGTGTATAATCTGCGGGGTGCTAACTAACATTATCCATGTGAGCACTCTATAGACCAATCAGAAACCACTATTCTGACCCATAGGGGTTTCTAGGCTAGCCTGTTTTCTGATCTGAGAAGTCTCCCAACCCCAGTGCTTCAGAAGTTGAGAGACATTTCTTTCCCCCGAGACAGTGTTTCTCTGTGTAGTCCTGGCTGGAGAGAGAGTTCTTGAACCAGCCTTATACCATTACTTTGGGACCCAGCAGTCCAGAGTTGAAAAAAAATATGAAAGTTATCTACATAATTTTCTTAGTTATCTGCTCTCAGTATAGGTGTTCTTACCAAAGTAAAATTTCCAGTTGCTTACAGATTGAGTAACAACATGACCATGTTCACCATAAGCACCGAAGGAGGGAGATTTTAGTAGGCTAGTGAATTTGGGGTAGCTGTGTGCCCCATAAATACTAAAGCATTTCTTACAAATTTTAAGAGTATTGGGAAAGAGTTGTCCTTCTTAAATATGTCCTTAGTCATCTTGGCATTTCATGGTATGTAAGCAATGTGTTGGCCACTGTGACTCAGCGCATGATGACACACTGCCCTCAGACCTCACTCCAGTCAGGAGGACCCTTTGCTTCTGGACTTTGCCTCAGGCTGGTTTGAAAAATGTTTTTCTTCTTTTCTCTAAAAGCTGCTTAGCAGCTTATATCCCCTGTCCATTTGTTGTGTCTTGGAAAAGCATTTGATTAGATTTTTATCTAGCTTAAAAATAAATAGAATTTGAGATTCTTGAGTACCTAAGGCTTAGGTTTTGAATATGTGGGATTATAAGTAGGGTTTTATTTGTTTTTTTCCTTTCTTTTTATGAGACAGGGCTTCACTGTATTCTTGGCTAGCCTGGAACTCACTGTGTAGACCAGGCTGGCCTTGCACCCACAGTGATCCAGCTTCCTTCCTCTGCCTCCAGAGTTTTCCGATTAAAAGTGTGTGCCATCATTTCCTACCAATGAGCGGTTTTAAACAATGTGTTCTCAGCTGTGCTTAGAGAACAGCGCTTTACACTTAGTAAAGACTTTTGTGCTAGTAAGACTTTCCTGTAGTCTTTGTAGAACTTTGAAGATCACAATCTGATTACATTGTTTTACCATAGGTTTTAACTTCCTCTTCTGCTGTGCTAACATTAGGAACAGTCCACCTGAAGCAAGAGTGTAATCAGCTGGCTAGTGGTCTCTCCAGATGGTCAGGTTAGCCCAGAAATGTGGAATCCTGCCCTCAGTGGCAAGTAATAATTTGGGTTCCAAACCTATCAAGAGTGTACCATGGCAGCATATAGCACTTCCCAGCCCAGAAAATGGGTTTTAATGTTTTGTTGTTGTTGGTTTGTGTGTGTGTGTGTGTGAGTGAGTGAGTGTGTGTGTGATGACTAATGCCACAAGTAGCAAAAACTTCCTTCCACAATCGTGATTACATTTCACTTTTTTTGTTAAAAAACTTGAATTTGAAAAGGGCGAATTCTCACAGATTAAAGAGAAGATCGAAGTGTGCGAGTATTTTCCATGCGGTCATTGTATTAACATTTATCTTTAATTAGGTTTCTTTCCAGTAGTAGATTAAATGCTTGATAGTCTGGAATTGACAAGTTAAATTTGCATCATTCTCATGTGATCTTAACTCCTAAAAGAAGACTTGTCATCCTTTTACATTAGCAATGAACATAGACTTCAGAAGCCCCACTGAGGGGGTGCTTTGTGTGAGGAGTCTGCAGACCCTGTCTACTGCTCCCAGCAGAGGCTGCTGCAGTGCAGTGGCTCCAGTGGTCTCCATGTGTACAGAGTGCGGGTGGCTGGATCACTGTGTCCCTTTGCTTTCACGAGAAACTCCCGTCTCTGATTTGCTGCTTCTCCACTGAGTACTCCCCCTGCCAAGCGACAAGGGAGGTAGAAACCGTCCTCTGAGACGATCACCTATACAACCCTCACCTGAAAGTTGACTGTCATGTTGTCTGACAGGTTTTTTTTCAGATAGACCTTCCTTACTTCGACTTTGGCCCTTGATGAGAAAATCCAAAGATATAATTTAGGTAGAATGTGGAGAAGGAATTTGTAAAAGTATGCCACATAGAACTGGAATTCCCATGAGAACTGGTGGTCATCCGGCATGGGATAAGATTATGCCTTAACCAGTTTCCCGAAGTATTTTCTAGGCTCTGAAGGGTTACTCTGCCTAAGAGAGGGATTGCTTACATGTTTCTCTCTTCTTGGGGGGTCCAGAGGTTCATATGTGCTAGAAGGATCTACAGGTTTGAGAATACTGTGGTAAACTAGACCTTGAGAAACTGGATCGGATTCTAGCATGCTGGCTGATCAGACTATTGGCAGCCACACACCAGCCCCTTACTGACTGGGGTCTTGATGTCATTTGGACCATTGTTTAAAGGCTTTAGTCTTGGTGATTGTTAAACAATGATAATTAGATGCAGATGTAATAGGAATGTTTGCGTTTGAAGCCTCCCTGAACAGATCAGATACAGTTGATGGTAATACAGTTCAGTACGGTGTGCATGCGCTAGCAACTCACTCCAAAAGCAAATTAATTGCTTCAGCTTCTTGGTAAGTAAAAGCAGCCTAGGTTTTGTAGCCATGAATTCTGTAGCCTTCGTTTCTGGTCAGAGAAACTTGAGAGGAGACCACTGTTAGTCTTGGGCTCATTTCTGGGAAACTAAGCATGGCAGGAGGCAAGTGATAACGAGAATCTTAATTTAGTTCACGCTTTATTGTTACCAAATGGGCCACGAGGTGCCGTGAGCTGTGACCCCCGGGCAGCAGTCGTATGTTCCTAGTGACGGCTGAAGTTTATTAGGATCAAGTGTCGTGACATTCCTTTGGCTTGGGAATCTATAAAGTTTTACACTCTTCCTTGGAGAATTCATTGTTATTTCCAAGTAATGACTGTGAACTGTTTCTGCAAAATGCGTTTACAGGAAAGGCCGGATTGCTGAGCCAGTGTCAGTCAAAGGTGTCTATGAAAGGGTAGAGAAATACCACGTGTGGCTGGAACCCACGCCTAAGGAACCGAGTCACAGAGCCTGCAGGGAAAGGGGCAGTAGGTAGCTGCTTCCCTGGGGGTTAATACACGAAGACTCTTGGGGTTCCAGATTTGCCATTCTGTACAGGTTAATGGGGAAGGACATTTATCTTTTAGGGTTTTTTCACCTCTCTAGTTGGTATTTCAGGAACATAATCAAATTGTTCCTGGGACAAAAGGTTTTTTTTTTTTAAATATACTAAATATTGTTTGTTTTGGTTTCTCTGTGTAGCCCTGGCTGTCCTGGAACTTGCTCTTTAGACCAGCCTGGACCTGAACTCAGAGATCTGCCTGCCTCTGCCCCCAGAGTGCTGGGATTAAAGGTGTGAACCACTACCACCAGACTTCATATACTAGTTTTTAAAGATTTTGTGTGTGTGTGTGTGGGGGGGGTGTATTTCACCTGAATGTAAGCTTTTATACCATGTATATGTCTGGTGCCTGTGGAGGCCAGATGAGGACGACGAGGTCAGAAGAGGATGTCAGATCCCCTGGAACAGGGGTTACAGGCAGTTGTTAGCCACCATGTTTGTTCTCTAAAGAGCAGCCTGTGCCTTAGGCAGCTTAGCTTCTCTAGCCCTTAAAGCTGAAGGTTTAGCTTAGGGCGATTGTAGACACACTGGTGTCTGTATGATAAGCTAGCTTCCTGTCCATCTCCCAGAGAGGTTGTGAACGCTGCTTTTGAAAATAGTGAGCGCTTGTTCAGAAGAGGATGGAGTGTCCTCAGAATGCAGGTGACATGCAAAGGGAGACTTTCCCTTGCAGAATCATCTTTAAGAAAGAAGGCGAAGCTTCCTACCTGCGCCGTCTCCCTGTGCATCATCTCAAGACCTGTGTACTGCTATGAGTTGGAAAGATCAGCTTGGCCCGTCATTGCTTTGTTACAGTCTTTTTGGGGGGGGGGGGCGGGGAGGCGTTCGAGACAGGGTTTCTCTGTAGCTTTGGAGCCTGTCCTGGAACTAGCTCTTGTAGACCAGGCTGGCCTCAAACTCACAGAAATCCGCTGCCTCTGCTTCCTGAGTGCTGGGATTAAAGGCAAGCGCCACCACCGCCCGGCCTTCGTTGTAGTCTTAAATACCAGGCTGATCACAGAGCATCCCCCTTACTGTCCTGGGTATTTTTCTTGAGGGATGGAGTGTTTGGCATTCTGGGGATGGAGCCCAGGACCTCGTGCATGCCAAGCACGTACTGCTCTACCTCTGAACTGCACCCCAGCTACTGCTTCGGGCTTTCAAAGTCTTAGGAAACAGATGAGATAGAGTGAAAAATATTTTCTCAAGTAACTTCAGAATTAACCCAGGCATTATTTTTATAACGATTTGACAAAATGAGTTAAAAAACAATGACCAAATTATTTTTGATGATGTATGATGTCTTTAAATTGTTAACTAATAGTATTAATATTAACTTCAAAAGAGTCTTTATAGTTTGGTTACACAGCACTATAGCAGGGCTCAGCAGTAGAAACACATTATTAGGGAGCGTGTGGAGAAGTGGGGAGAGTACCAGGAAAGCAATGCTAACTCTGTATTCACATTAGAGATCTGTGGTCTAGTGTGTATCTCATTGGCTGGTGCAGTTTTAAGTGGTTTGCTTTATTTTGAAATGACACTATAAAATGTATCAGAAATTACGTTTTTAAAATCGTGTCAACTTGTTGATCTATGTGCGAGAATATACATAGGTTTTTCAAGACAGGGTTTCTCTGTGTAGCCCTGGCTGTCCTGGGACTCGCTCTGTAGACCAGGTTGGCCTCGAACTCACAGAGATTTGCCTGCCTCTCCCCAGGATTAAAGGTGTGCACCACCACTGTCCCGCTGGTTTATTTATTTATTTTTTCAATCTTAGAGGATGTGAAAGCAAAATTTTGTTAGAAACAAGTGGCATAAACAGTCCACTCATTGCTCGTGTTCTGGACTTCCTTGCCTTAAGCTGCCATTCCACCGCGCCCTCCCTCTTTCTTCATGTTCCTTAGACATTACAGCTGCCATTTCTGTGACCACGATTTGCTCTTGCCCTCCTTCAGACCTCAGTTCTTCCAAGATGATGAACTCAGTTGTTTCACTCAAAACAAGAGACCAGAGTTCATCAGAGTTCTCTACTGCTGTTTCGTGTGTGTGTGTGTGTGTGTGTGTGTGTGTGTGTGTGTCCGTGCATGCGCGCATGTGTATACTTGTGGAAGCCCTGAAGTTGATGCTGTATCTTCTATTTCACTCCACTTTGTTATCGAGGCAGGGTCTCTCACTGAACCCGGAACTTGCCGAGATTCTGGCTAATCTCGCTGGCCGGCTTGCCTCAGGGCCCCTTGTCTCTACCCCTAGAGTGCTAGGATTATACAGCTGGCCTGCACACCTGCCTGGTTTTTCTGCGGGCCTGGGAACATGCATTCTGGTCCTCATGTTTGCACAGCAAGCCATTGAGCCACTGTGCCACCTCCCCAGGCCCTCCACCTGCTGCTTCCGCTGGTGCTACCTACCTCTCGTCTCCCCAGTAGTAGCTCTTAATAGGTTCAGCCTCTGCTTGTGTTTAGGAACTTCATTACTGAAACTGTTCTCTCTCTAAGTTGTCTAGGTTTCTCTTCCTATTGGATTTTTCCTTTGTACTGTTTTGTTTCTAATCTTAAAAACCAGAAGGAACAAACAATGACAGTAGTAGCTTCGCATCCTATGCTAAACGCTTTTCATGTGTGCGTGTGCGGGATGCCTGACTTTACGGGTTTTTGATTTGTTTGTTTAATCTGAGGAGCTGAAGGGATGGCTTACAGGGTTAAGAACAGCACTTGCTGCTCTCCCAGAAGCCCTGGGTTTGATTCCCAGCACCCGCTGGCTGCTCACAGTTTGTAATTCCAGTTCCATGGCATCTAATGCCTACACTCATACAGACTTACACACATACGTATAAACAACAACAATAACAACAACAACAAGATCTTTTTCAGTTCTCTTTCCCTTTCCTCACTTTCTTTCTGGAGTGGCTGTCTCTGGTAAACTAAATGAACCCGCTTTCGCGTGATCGAATTTGACACCAGACACGCTCTTGCTCTTCTCAACATGTTCTCTCAGCCTCCGGAGTTTAAACTGCTTCCATTTTCAGGGGTTACATCTCATTCTGCTCTGCCAAGTCTTCTCTTTGTCCTAAGTGCTGCGGTGTTCTAGGCTAAGCCTTCAGAACAGTCTACAATCAGCTCTCTGCTGGCTCGAATACGTCCCAGGCGCTGGCGGGCGACTCCCACAGGCCTGTCAGCCAGCATCCCAGCTCCCACATCTACGCTCACACACTCCCCTGCCCCCAGCATTTCTTCCTCATGGCCATTGGACGTCATACAGGATTTTCATTTTCCTCTTAGACACCCGTACTTCTGTCTTGTTTATGGAGAATGACAATTCCATCTTTAGTTTCTCAGACTAAAATCTATGAAGTCAACTTTCACTCCCTTTTCCTCTTAGAGTCAAAATATTTCGTGTACACATTCTCTCAGCCCATTTAGCAGCCTGCCATCTCGCTCCTTCCCTCATCTGGACCACCACCAGTCTCTTCTGCCAGGCTGTCACGATAGGTCAGTTTCTCTGCTTCCACGCTGTTCTGTTGGATTATCAGCTAAACAGATTTTGTTTTGGTTTTCTGAGACAGGCTTTCTCTGTAGCTTTGGAGCCTGTCCTGGAGCTAGCTCTTGTAGACCGGGCTGGCCTTGAACTCACAGAGCTCCACCTGCCTCTGCCTCGCGAGTGCTGGGATTAAAGGCGAGTGCCACGCACGCCCAGCCGGCTAAACAGATTTGACCGAACCATTCTTTTCTCCCTGCAATGACTTCTTATGTAAAACCCAGAGGTCTTGTGATGGTCTCTACAGCCCCCTTTAGTCAGGCTTCCAGCCTTGACTTCTAACACTCCCCTTTTGTCCAGCCTGTGCAGCTCCAGGGCTCTCCAGCCACAGGGCTGTCCTTACCTTCCCTCTCCTCCAACACCTTCATCTCTGATTTCTATTTTGCTTGCTCCTTCTGAGGCCACAAACACTTATGCTCACAGTGCCCTACGTTCCTCTAACCCATGCAACCTCAGGCAGCCTCGTCTGTGATTGGAGGAAGATCCTAACCCTGTGCTCCAACCAGAGGATGGCTATTTGAACATTACCCCCTCGGAAAATTTAGTATTTCAGTTCAGCTAAAATGATGAGTCTAAAGTTTGTGTAAGTTTGAGAGAGTGAATAAAGTCATAAATAAAAAAAAAACTTTCCAAGGACCTGTTGTTTACCTTCTCCTCTTCCTCATTTTTTTTGATAAATTTCTTATTTGAATGTCTCCCCCAAATAAAATGTAAGCTCCTTGAGAGCAGGAACTGTGTGTCCCCCCACACCTGTATTTTCAATGACACACAGTTGGTTCTTAATAAATATGTTTTGAAGAAGTGTTACGGTACATTTATTAATCGAGCCCGGCGTCTGCGGTTCCTTTGAATAAAGAAGCGAATGGAACAGCAAGAGTTCTTTTGTATATAATATTCAGGAGAACTGAATGACTCGGAGTGCCTCTCGTTAGGGGTCAGGGCATCTTAGGTGTCGCCCATGGCTCTGAAAGCTACTTAAAGAAGAAAGGGTTTACTTGGCTCCCAATTCCAGGTTAAAGTTCATCCTTGAGGGGAAGTCAAGAGAGCAGACAGGTGAAACAGAAGTTGCTTGATAATCGCCGTCAGAGCAGAGAACAAGGAACTCATGCATGCATGCCAGGATCCAGCTCACCTCCACGCATGTGATTCAGGGTCCCCTGTCCAGGGAAGTGGTGCTGTTTACACTCGGGGATGTTCTCCCAATCCCAACCCAACTGAGATCCTGCACAGGTATAAATAACCACAGGCCCACCTAATCTAGACGGTTCCTTAGTGAGACTCCCTTCCCAGGTGATGCTAGACGCTGTCAAACTGGCAAAACCAACCCCAAGTGCTCTTTCTTTATGAGATTCTTTCATGTGTTCCCCCCCCCAATTTGATGGATTTCCAATGGCCTTTTTGTGCACTTTTGATATTGCTCTTCCCTCCTTCCTCGACAGCTCCACCTCTGCTTCCACGTCACATGACCTCCAATGTGCCCTTCAGATCTCTTCCCTCTCCTCATGGTCCCATCTAAAGATTCAAGACCTATTTCCTCCTACACACATTCATATCTATTAACTAGAACCTGGATCTGCATAGAAGAGGAGGCATTTGTCTTTCTGAGTCTGAGATATTTTACCTCACATGATTACAGTTCTGAAATTTTGATTGCACTCTTTTTCTGGCTAAATAAAATTCCCCTGTATCTGTTCATCGTCAATGGACATCCAGGCTGCTCCGTATGCCGTTCCTTCTTTAGAAGGGGGGGGGGGGGGAATGGCTCAATGCTTAAGAGCATTTGCTCTGGCAGAAGACTGGGACTCTGTTCCCAGTGCCCACCCGGCAGCTCGCAACTGCTCCACATCCCCAATTCCAGGGAACCCAGTGCCCTCTTCTGGCCTTCACTGGGACCAGATGTGCATGCGGTACACATGCACACTCTGCACACGTACAGGCAAAACACTCATGCACGTAAAATTAAAAATATTAATTTTTAAAAGGTGATTCATTAATTTTAAATGAAAAAAAAACCTCCAAGTACTTATGGCTCCAAAATAAATAAATAAAAGCAAAGAGCTATGTTGCTAAGAAGAGGAAATGAGAAGCTAATTAATTTTAATCGTTTTTTAACCGGTCACCTTTTATTGGACCCTAGTTATTAGGACATGAAGATCCAGCTACAGTTGAATTCTTGAGGGATGGCATAGGACAGGGCTCAGGTGTGCAGTCCCCTCCTGGGGACCCTTCTTTGGTGGCACTTGTGTCGCTGCTCAGTGTCTGAGTTCCTTGTAAGCAATGCAGTAGCTGGAAACCACATAGGCTGCCAGCACCATGTTAACCCCTGAGACGCTGCCTTTCCACACAGTGACGCACTTGTACTACTGGTCGTAACCTCTCTGAAAGGCTCCCACAATGCCGCATCAATATCCAGCTTGGCAGCTCTCAAAGTTTAACCTCTACAAGCTTCTTCTCCTTCAGCGGCATGAGCAACGCCATCTTGCAGCCCTGGTGTCAGCAAAGCCGCTAATTTTAATCTTATTTTTAAAGGAACCATGTGTAACTTTCCCATCCTGGGTGTATTAGATGAATAGTAAACCATCACAAATAAAAAACTGCCTAGTGGGCACCTTGCTTGAAGTGAAGGAAGATGGGACTCTCTGAAGTTTTGCTTGAACAATTGGCAAGCAAACAAACAAACAAAAAAACCCCCACAAAAACAAAACAAAACAACAACAACAAAACCTTGTCATACTCTGTAACACTCAGGTCATATGTCCAGGGATTGGGATTGCCACATCCCATGTGACAAGATGAAGGGTCAACTTGCTACCCTTTCCTTCCTGTGTTAAATTGTAGATAACAATCATCTCCTATCCAAAAGTGAAAACTGTATGCCTTTAACACAGAGGACTTCTCCAGCATTGTCTCCATCACTATACAATGCTTTCTCTTCCAGAGTGCTCTTTTCCGTCCAAAGAAGCTGAAGACACACAAGCAGCTGAGCCACGTTTTCAGGTAGGTTAAAAAATGCTACCTCCCGCCGGGCGATAGTGGCGCATACCTTTAATCCCAGCACTCGGGAGGCAGAGGCAGGCAGATCTCTGTGAGTTCGAGACCAGTCTGGTCTACAGAGCTAGTTCCAGGACAGGCTCCAAAGCCACAGAGAAACCCTGTCTCGAAAAACAAAAAAACAAAAAAACAAAAAAAAAAAGCTACCTCCCCCAATGATGAGGACTGGTCACAGTCTTGTGTGATTCTGGGAAAGGGAAACGTGGAAACAACCGAGTGCTGGCAGCTAGGTTCCCATGCCAAATAGAGCTGAGTTTCTTCGTGGCGTTCTGCTGGCTTCCATCAGCCTCCAGTGGTCTTCCTCGGCACCTGTCTTTAAGTAGCCACCACTGGTTGGTTAGCATTAACACTGAACATCGAAATCACTTCTTGTCACTGTTCTGATGGATCACTAAAGATTCTTGGGGTTGAGGCCGATGATAAAATGTTTGCAAGCATGAGGCTCTGAGTTTAATCCCCAGTACCACTAAATAATAAAAAATAAATAAGGTTTAAAATATATTCCAGATCCCAGGAGGCAGGGAGATGGTTTAGTCAGTAAAGTGCCACACAGCGTGAGGACCTGAATTTGATCCCCAGTACCTATGAGAAGAACTGGATGTGGTGGCAGAAGTTTGTGGTTCCATGACTGGGAGATAGACAGGCAGATCCTGGAGCTTGCTGGCCAGCCAGCCAGCCAGCCTACTTGGTAAGGTCTAGGTTAGTGAGAGGCTGACTCAAAAAACCAAAGTGGGGCCGGGTGGTGGCCCACGTCTTTAATCCCAGCACTGGGGAAACAAAGGAGGGCAGATCCCTGAGTTCGAGGCCAAGCTGGCCTACAGGACAGCCAGGGCAACACAGAGAAACCCTGTCTCGAAAACCTCAAACCATACCAACCAAACAACAACAGCAAACACCAAGGTGGGTTGCTCTTGGGGTGCAGCACGTAAGGTTGACCTCTGGCCTCTCTACGCAGCCTCACGCACACGCACACACGTACCCACAATCCCCCCCACCCCAACAGCACAAACACGTACAAGATTAAATTTTGTCTTTCCTGACAGTGATTCTACTTTCTGACTGTGATTCTTTGGTAACGAATCTGCTAAATGTAAACAAGTTATTGTCACTCGGGGCAGGCTGGGTCGGACAGGATCTGCAAGGAGAAATTTACCTTTCACCTTTGTGCTGACTGTGTTCCGCTGCTGGGTATTTCCTCCCTTTCTCTGTGAGTAGTGAAGTCCTTGACTTTTGGGGGGTTATTTTGAGTTGGGAAAGTCGAAACCAGCACTCCTGAGTTAGATCCCATAATAAATGTGCAACATTGATTCATGACCACCACACGGCATCAGGTGAGAAGTACAGGGCATCCCATCATCAAAAGCTGGGATCTGAGGACCACATGTGGCATTCTTAATATGCTCTAAAATGCTTTCTCGTCCTTCTCGACTTTTTTTTTTTTTTTTTTTTTTTTTTTTTTTTTTTTTTTTGACGTTTTTGCCTGATAGTATTAGTGTTTCTCTAAACCGCCTGATTTTGCTTTAGTCGAAGCCCATCCTTTTCACTTCTCTGGGCCCTTAACTACGTTAGTGAGCTTCTTTCTCTGGCTTCGTATCTGGAAGTGTCCCTGATGTCACTGCAGCCTTGCTCTTCTGCTGCCTTCTCCACGCTCTTCTGAAACAACACTGTTTATTTAAATGGGCAGCTACTGCCTTGCAAAGCTACACAATCAGTCGCGGGACATCCGTGCAGTCTCAGTCCCACTCCACTAGTTGGTTCCAGTAACAGCGCACACCAACATCCATTCTGACACAGCAGTTCTCTCCCAATAGCCATACACTCCTGGAATCCCAACACTTGGGAGTCTGGGGCAGGAAGATTGGACAAGTTCAAAGCCAACCTGGCCTACATAATAAGACCCAATCTTAGAAAAAGTTATTAGTCCGACTTTTATATTTGAATCCTCTCTTTGTTGCATGCTACAAAATTTGGATAAGCTTGAAATTCATTTGAATTAATAATCGCACAACTAACAGGGCTCAAGTCTAGCCTAGGGGAAGATGTTGAACCAGAGGACCTTAGAGCATCCTGGAGCATACCTCATAGATCTCTGTGGTTTCACTCTTCATCTGCCTAGCTCTTGCTTTTTACTTCTGTTAGTTCAAGATTGGGTGGAAAAATAAAGGTGTTATTTATTCATCCCTCCTAAAGCTTCCAGACTTAGTTAATAATTAGTCTTCAACAAAAAGCTCCTGAGTAACTGAAAAACTTCCATTGTACAAACTCTCACCCTATCTCATTTGGCTCTGTCCGAGTGAGGGCCCATTGGTCTTGAGGTGTGGGGGGGAGGGCAGAGAGGAGATGTGTGTGGTAAGATGGCCCAGCAGGTAGTAGCAGTAGTAGAGTTTGATCCCGAGAGAACCAGCTCCAGCGAGTTGCTTTCTGATCTCCACATGCACGTACTGGTATACAAACACTTCGGTGTCCCTTGTCACTTTTATTTTAGAGCCAGGGAGCAAGGCACAGCCGAGATGGTCTCTGGGAGGGAGGAACGGCCAGTGGGCCTGCTCTCCAGGCTCCTTCCTCACACGTCCTGTCAGAGCTGTCAGGGTCTACTGCAAAGGGAGATAGTTTGTGTCAAGGAGCACTCTGTTCTTGTCCCCGATCCAGATCCACTCATCGTAACTTATGTCAACCAGCACAAAAGAACTCCAGGATAATTTCCCCTGTTTGTTTAACACTGTTTTGTTTGTTTGGTTTTGGAGACAGAGTTTCTCTGTGTAACAGCCCTGGCTGTCCTGGAACTCACTCTGTATATCAGGCTGGCCTCGAACTCACAGAGATCCGCCCGCCTTTGCCTGCAAGCACCCCACCCCCTGTGGGGATTAAAGGCATATACCACCACACCTGACTTATAATGCAATACTTTCAAAAGCTTCATTTCCTGCAGATAAAGCATTTCTGGTCCTTTCTTGTCTTTTAAGACACCAGTAAGCACTGAAGGAGCCTGAGGGAAGCAGGTCACGAAACTGTCGTATTTTGTAGGTTACTCTATTCTCTGGTTCTACTTTTCTTTCATTTCCTATCTCGAGGTTTCCAAGACGCTGAAACCATGCGAAGGTTAAGAGGAGGCAGAGGAAAGTGATTGACAACAGCCCAGGAAGTCTAACTGGTATTGCCATACAAGTCTGGAATGTGCAGAATCAGCCCCGGGTGTTGATAAAGTAAGCAGGACTCCAACACTGTGATCTCAGAAGTGTCCCACACATCTGGCCTCCAGTCCTAAGGAACTGGCCTGATGAAGGTCTGTCTTTAGTGACAGGTTAGTGATTCTGCTCCTCTACTGCCACAATGCTGGGATTCCCGTCATTCCAGACTTTGTTTACTTCCTGACTTTATCAACACAGTGACTGTTTTCATAGACAAGACTGGTTTAGGGAGTCTCAGTTTCCAAGGGATTTAAGGTGGAGTTTTGAGGCCACCCTGTAGTCTTTGCCGAAATTTTGACGTGGAGATCCAGTGCTCAGAGATCATGAAATACACCAAGGTAATGCAATGTTTATACACCTCAAGGATAGGCTTCCCAGAGTATCCTCTTAGCCATTAAGGAGTCACTTTTTAGGAATTGTACCACGCCAGGGAGTGATTGACTTAGCGATCCTTACTAACAGTGAGCTAGGGCTGCCTCAAGGGTGAAAGGCATTTGCTTCCAAGCCTGACAACCCAAGGTCAATCCTTAGAATCTACTGGGCAGCGGGAAAGAACTGACTCCCTGAAAGTTGTCTTCTAGCCTCCACACATGTGTTACCCTTCTCCTCCCAAACAAAGAGATGGTTAAAAACAGTGAGCTAGTTTAGCGTGGCATAGCCTGTGTCACCATGCCCGCCATTAGCTGTGAATGTTTCTGACCGTGTGCCTACGTCACATCAAAACTCTTCCGGTCTAGGAAGACTGGAGTAAGTGAAACTGCAGCAGAGAAGAAGGGCCAGAAAGATCCAGAGCCTGAGTAAACAGGCATGGATAGCAAACTAAGTAAACAAACAAACAAACAAATAAAAGCAAAGCTTGGGGGAGGAGAGGAGGGGCAGCTGTAAGCTTTAAAAGACAGAGTGACTGTACTTGGATTCGGCTTGTTGGGGCTCGGGTTGGAATCCAGAGATAGAGGATTTGTTTAACACGTTGAGGTCTCTTCTGTTCAATCACTAGTGCTGAAAAGACTATATTACATTAGAACAAATGAGAAAAAGTTAATTATGACTGGGGATTAGATGAGATTATGAAATTATTATTAATATTCTTAGATATGATGATACAGTCATGATTTATACATCATGTTCCTGAATTTGGAAGATGCATGCAGAAATAAAATTTCATAATAGCTGTAATTTACTTTCTTTTTCCTTTCTTCCTTTCTTTCTTTTTCTTTTTTTTTTTTTTTTTTTTTTTGGTGGTTTTTTCAAAACAGGGTTTTTTTTGTAGCTTTGGAGCCTGTCCTGGAACTATCTCTTGTAGACCAGGTTGGCCTCGAATTAACAGAGATCCCCCTGCCTCTGCCTCCCGAGTGCTGGGATTAAAGGCGTGCGCCACCACCACTGCCCGGCTACCTGCTGTAATTTACTTTCAAGCAGCTAAAAACATCATTGAAAGTAAATCAAATACATACATACAAACAAATACAGTCATCCTTAGGTCTTGGCGAGGCAGGGGCCCCCTGTGACTACTGGCTCTCTAAGTTAGGGTTTCTATTGCTGTTATGAGACACCATGACCACAGCGACTTTTTTTTAAATATATATTTATTTATTATGTATACAGTGTTCTGCCTGCATGTGTACCTATACACTAGAAGAGGGCACCAGATCTCATTACAGATGGTTGTGAGCCACCATGTGGTTGCTGAGAATTGAACTCAGGACCTCTGGAAGAGGATGCAATGCTCTTAACCTCTGAGCCATCTCTCCAGCTCCGACCATGGCAACTCTTACGAATGAAAACATTTAATTGGGATTGGCTTACAATTTCAGAGGTTCAGTCCATTATCATCATGGTGGGACTTGGTGGCATGCAGGGAAACATGGTGCTTGAAGAAGGAGCTGAAACAGAAGCAACTGTGTGTCACATGGGGTGTAGCTTGAGCATATATGACCTCAAAGTTCATCTCCAAACAGACATGCTTTCTCCACAAGGCTACACCTATTCCAACAAGTCCACACCTACTAATGGTGCCACTCCCTATGGGTATTCAAATACACAGGAATCTCTGGGGGTCATACCTACTCAAAACACCATGCTGGCCATCCAGCCTGGTCTATTTGGCAAGTTCCAAGTCTTCTAGAGACCCTTTCAACAAGGTGGACAGCTCCTGAGAAACTTCACCCAAGTTGACTGACCTCTGATCTCCACGTACACACATGTGCAGGCACACACAAAAGTGCACTCCCCCAACATGTTTGTGCATGTGCAAAATCCACCCGCATAGACAAAATAACTGGTACTTGGTAGTGATTTATGTGGTATTCTTTATCATATAAAAATATTATTGAGTTGGGCTGGAGAGATGGCTCAGTAGTTAAGAGCTCTTCCAGAGGTCCTGAGTTTAATTCCCAGCAACCACATATACCATCTGTAATGAGATCTGATGTCCACTCCGGGCGTGCAGGCATACATGCAGGCAGAATACTATATACATAATAAACTAATTTAAAAAAATACGATTGAGCAGTTCAGTGCTCTTGGAGAGGTTATGTTGAAAGGCGTGGTTTCAAATCTTCGCAAACCGTGGTGTGATTATAATGCGTGCTTTAGGACATCCCCTGCTTCCCACCTATTTGCAATCTTCATTTTTTTGGTTTAGAACCATCTTGATCCTTGAAAATGGCAGGTGGTCCCTGTTTGTGTCAAGGCTTCACCCCAGTCCCTGGGCACCCCTATACCCAAAGAATCTGGAATGTTGGGGTGGAAAGTTCCATCCCAAGACCCCTTCTCTGGGAGTTGCCTCTCCAGACTCCACCTCTGAGAAAGCCTGCCAAATGGTGGCCCCTCCACAGAGAGGTTCAAGACCACTACCATAGGGTATTTAAACTGCCCCCCCTCCCCGCCCCCAGCCAGAACAAACATGTGGTTTTCCAGTCTTCCTTCCCCATCTCCATCCCTGGGGCGCTAGTATCCATTAAACCTTTTCAGTTTCAACAACCAGGAAATGGGCTCACCCTTTTGATTTCAGGTGACGAATCTGCTTTGGGATATCTGGCATTCTCTTTGGCTGGGTCTGGAGAACTCATTCCGTAGGAACCTGCAAGGATAGTTCAGATAGATGTTGGTTCCACACAGATCCCGGCGTGGGGACTTCTTTGCTGCAGGACTCAATAAACCAACTCTGTGAGGAAACCTAGGGGTTGCTCAGCAGGAAAAGCTCACATGACCTAATTCTGGGAGATGCCGAATGGATAATTCTATTTCTGGCGTCAGAGACCAACTCAGTTTCAGAGGAGGGCAGCCATGAGGAGAGGGGTACAGAAGGCTCAGAATTGGCTCCCCTTGCTTGGCTACACCCCAAGAGTCTGCAGCCCCTGGAGACTGACTGACCCCGGGAAAGCCTTGGCCATAGACGAGAGCTAGAGTCTCCTGATTGCTGTACAGTTCTCTCAAACCGTGCTATCCTTTGAGAGTATTTCCTGGCTGGGTGTGGTGGCTCTCATCTTAATTCTAGCACTTGGGAGGCAGAGGCAGGCAGCCTGGTCTGCATAGTGAGTTCCAGGACAGCCGAGGGCTATGTAGAGAGGCCCTGTCTCAAAAACAAACAACACAACCCAAAACAAAAAAATCCAAACGAAACAAGAATATTTCTAGAAGAGACAATTAATACACCTTTGTTTTTTTTGTTTGTTTGTTTTGTTTATTTTTAAGAATGCAATAGGCAGGTGTAGTGATTAATGCCTTTAATTTCAACCCTTGGAAGACAGAGGTAGGTGGATCTCTCTGAGTTAGAGGACAGCCTGGTCTTTATAGGGCTTTTCAGGTCAGGCAGGGCTACATAGTGAGACCTTGCCTCAAAAGAAAAAAAATAGAAAAATGTCAGGGAGTGGGGGATGAGAACTCAAAGAAGCAGTTCCATTTACACAGGGAAGTTGGGGTTATGCTCCCAATTTCTCTGTACCAGCGCGTGGTTTAATCGTGTTTCCTTCTGTACACCGCTGCTGATATTTCAGCATAGTCAGCCTGATTCCAGTTAAAATACTTTGTGTAGTGGTCTGAATGGGTTGGCCCCACAGGCTCCTGTAGCTGACTGCTTAATCCCCAGTCAAGGAAGTGTTCAGAATGATTGAAGGGGATGTCACTGGGGCTGGACTTTGAGGTTCCACCCCGACCCTGACACCCCCACCCCCAATCCCCATTGCCCGGAGATCGAGATGTAAAGCTCTTAGCTACTTCTCCAGCACCACGCCTACCTGGGTGCCACCATGCTCACCGTCATCATGACAATGGACGAAACCCTCTGAAACTGCAAGCATGTCTCTAAACGCTTTCTTCTGTAAGAGTTGCCATGGTCATGGTGTCTCTTCACAGCAACAGCTAAGACAGAGTGGGTCATTCTAAGGTTTCTCCCTTGCATCTCTTGTTTTGTCCCCGACTACCCATCCCCACCACAGTATGAGAGCTGGAGTCAGTCTTGGTAGGGCTACAAGGTGGAGGATTTCTGCAAAAAGGTGCCCGCTTCCTATAGTATCCACAGGGATGGGTTCCAGGGCCCAGCAGTACCCAAATGTCAGATGCTCCCGTCTCCTGTGCAAATTTGTCTCGTATTCGTATCTGCCTATCATCGCATGAAAGGCAGGTCAAAGAAATGGCCACAGTCGAGCGGGGTGTGTGTGTGTGTGTGTGTGTGTGTGTGTGTGTGTGTGTGAGAGAGAGAGAGAGAGAGAGAGAGAGAGAGAGAGAGAGAGAGAGAAAGTCAGCTGGTGACGTGCTTAGCATGCATTAGGTTCGATCCCCAGTGCCACACAGCACATTCCTGTGACCTCAGCACTCAGGGTAGAGGCAGAGGGGTCAGAAGCTCAAGGTCATTTTAGGCAAGTTCACAGCCAACCAGAATTACCCGAGGACCCTGTCTGAAAGGAAACTAAGAAAGGAGGAAAGATCAAAGCATAGTTCTTCTCTATCTTTAGACAAAGGACAGATGGGTCTCTGGGCTTGGAGGGTAAATCCTAGGGACATTAGTTAGGGAGTGTGGAAGCTCCTGAATTACAGGGGTCATTTCAAATAGTTTGTTTATTCAGTTCATTGCAAACTCAACTATCAGCAATGGCACATAAAGGGCATTCCTTAAAAAGGAACTTTTATGTCTTGTTGTGTTAGGAAAAGTCAGGTCTGCTGGCCCCTTCTGTTATGGTTTTCCTCTCTTTAAGAGACAAGCCACGCCCACTCCCTCCCCCATCTGCTGAGGCAGGCTGATCTTCAGCTTCTGGCCTGAGCTCACCCTCTTTTTCCATCATCTCTCCACTTCTCTCCCCACTTTCTCTCTCTCTCTGTTTTCTTTTTCTCCCCCACCTCTTCTCTAAGTAATAAATATCCAATTCTATTCTGTACGATGTGTCTGTCCCTGTGTCTCCCACCTGCTTGCCCACCCACCTGCCCGCCACTGGGAACCTGTGCCTTCTGGGGACTCACTGTCTCCTGCCCCCAGCCGCTCACTGCATGGCTGGGTCTGCGCAGCTCTCCTGGTCAGGGAACCTCACTGTCTCCAGGACCAGCCTGCCCCGCCGCAAGCTACTCAGGACCCGCCGGCAAAAAAAATCATAATGCTTTCTGAAGCCACACTTTCTAGCTTCTAGATACCACTGCCTATCAGTACACCAGCTTGGCACATTCTTAGCTGGTATGCGTGACTTCTCAGTGCCCTGGGAGCCAGCCACCTAGGCTCAAGCAGGTCCCAGTGCTGGTGCTACTCTGTGAATTACACCTCTCTCCTCTGTCATCTGGGAATCACATGAACATGATCTGGGTAGCCCCTTTCAGCTTGAACATCCCATGAATGTCCATGTCCATGGATTTAGCAGAGTACAAAGCTGTCTGATTCCACGAGATGAGCTGTTCCAAGCTGCACCACCTACAACATTTCATCCAAAGTCAGGCTGAGTGCTCCCTTTCAGAGCCCAGCCCTGTGAACTACACCCAGGAGGCTGGAGGGTTTGCAGAGACTAACACTTCTGCATCCTACAGGGAAACTACAAGCTTGCACTTGCTAATTCCCCGAGTTGACTCTGCCTCGGAATACTAATTCCTCTCTCCGGAGCCAACATGTATGGAAAACATTAGCATCATTGTTTTATCAGAAGTAAAGAAAAACGTGTTAATTTAGGGGAAGAGAAAAAACATCAAAACAGGCTTGTTCCTTTGATAGCTGCAGTCATCTTGAAACACAAACAAGTACATCAGGTTATTCGTCTCTTCAGAGCCTGCTGGATTGTTCAATCTTGGGCTCTTCACCTCTGACCTTCTAGAACCTTCTAGTGCATTAATGTCAAATGCTAAACCAGGGCCAGCCCGGCTGAGACCCTCTCAATGAAGCAATGTGAATACGGAACCTCTGAGTCAAAAGGGCACTTTCCGCAGGGGTCGTAGTTGGCTCTCGAGTCCTTTCCCAGCAGTTCTCAACTGCATTGCTCACAAATAACATGAACTGGGCAGGGAAATCCGTTCTTGTGCAGGGAGGGGCTTTAGTACCATTTATTAGAGATGCTTTATGTCCATAAAGTGACTCCTGGTTTTTCTATGTGTTGCTGCCTGAGGTCTAGCAATGTAATCAATCTATGCCGTGGCTTGAGTCTAACTCAGGCTTTTAGTGTTTGGTCCCTAGCTTGTCACTATACTTTGGAGGCTGGGGAGCCTACAGCTGCTCACCCCCTCTCTCTCTCTCTCTCTCTCTCTCTCTCTCTCTCTCTCTCTCTCTCCCTCCTCTCTCACATCACACTTACATACACTCCCAAGTGCTGGGGTGACAGGCTTGAGTCACCACACTCAGCCCTAGAAGTATATCTAGCTCTTGAATCTGCTGAGTTGGATCCTGGGCAGTTCCCTCCCTATTTGCCTGAGGAAGTCTGGACTCAGATACTCTGAATTTGGATCTCATACGTTTCTCAAAGACCCATGAGTCAAAGACCTGGTTCTAGCTTGGTACTTTCAGGAGCGGCGGGGC
>NW_026067938.1:6297459-6340527 GCF_014885135.2 Alexandromys fortis
AGAGAGAGAGAGAGAGAGAGAGAGAGAGAAAGAGAGAAAGAGAGAAAGAGAGAAAGAGAGAAAGAGAGAAAGAGAGAAAGAGAGAGAGAAGGCAGAGTCAGAGAGATGCCGTGGAGTTGCCAGATGCGACCTGTCAGCTGGAACTTTTCCGGTAAGCCATGAACCTCATGGTAAACTATAAAATAATAGAAATGGGTTAACCAAAGACATAAGAGCTAGCTATCAATGCCCTTAAATCATTGGCCAAGCAGTGATTTGAATAATATAGTTTCTGTGTGATTATTTCGGGAATCTGGGCTGCCCGGAAACAAACAAGCAGTCTCCCCCAATAGGTGTGTGCTGGCAGGTGATCCCTTCTGCAATGGTTGGAACATTAACAATTTCCTTTGGATGGTCTGTTCCTAGGTGGTGCCCGGGTGGTCTCAGTTTGTGGTCTTTCTGGGAACCAGGTATTGCCTTAGGGTAAATTACTTGTCATGGCTGGGTCCCACAACCTGCCTGGACTGAAATGTCTTTGAAATTGTGAGCTAAGGTAAATGCTTCTTTCTTTATGTTTTTGTTTGTTTGTTTGTTTTTGTTTTTGTCAGTTTGGCCATAGCAACATCACAATAACTAATACGATCCACTTAAGGCAACGGCTGGTTTACGTTGTCTTTTACTATGGAGTTGAGCCTTTTTTTAACCGTCCACATGGGACCTTTCTAGATGGGAGGTAAGGGAGCAAGGTGAAGAAGATTCATTCAGCTGGAAATGTGGTTAGAGCAAGTCTCTAGATGTCAAGAAGGCTTTCAAGGATGTGGTTTAGCCGCCAATAGCCCCAAGAACTAAAATCTGGCATTCCTGCATTGCCTCAGTTTCCCTGTGCTTCCAGAAGAACTGGCCTGCCCTCTGAGGAGTGGTGTGGAGAGAGGAGCTCAGTGTCCTTCATGCTACTGTCAAAGCCATAGTCAAGGCTCGTTGAATTCTGATGGATTGGAGCAGAGAAAAAAATGGGAAAGGAATATTCAGAGGGACAATATATTCATAGATGACTGGTTTTCAACCTTCCTAATGCTGTGATGCTTTAATTCAGGTCCTCATGTTTTACTACTGATATAAAATGTTAATATCTGGCTGGGCCGTGGTGACACACACGCCTTTAATCCCAGCACTCGGGAGGCAGAGGCAGGCAGATCTCTGTAAGTCTGAGACCAGCCTGGTCTACAAGAGCTAGTTCCAGGTCAGGCTCCAAAGCTACAGAGAAACCCTGTCTCGGAAAAAAAAAAAAAAACAGTAAATATCTGGATAGCTGATATGTGATTCTCCACCCCCACACTCCCTGCCACCGTGGGGTTGTGACCAACAGACTGGGAGCCACTGATAAACACAAGTACCTGAACTCTGGCTCTCTTCTGTGTTCATCCTTAACTCTCTCTCTCTCTCTCTCTCTCTCTCTCTCTCTCTCTCTCTCTCTCTCTCTCTCTTTCTCTTTCCCTCCCATTCTCCTTCTTTCCTCCCTCTCTTTCTGTCTTCTATGTTTTCAGCCAGCCCAGGCCTTGATTGAACCCAGGTTGCCAAGCTTGGTGGGAAATTCCTTTACCTGCTGAGCCATCTTGCTGGACCCAGCTGTTACTTTTTGACTCCCTTTGACAAAACTTTTCTTAAGACACTGAGGACTTTGGTATCACGAACGGTCAGCCCGCTTTTCCTGAATGTTCTCCAACTCTTTTCTTTGCAGGTAAATAAATACACATCTGTTCATTTCCAGCAAACTCTGTGTTCTGTGGAAGGAACTCCAGAAATCTCATTTTAGGGCAGCATTCTCTCATTTGTGCACACCGTCACTGCGGGACAGCCCAGCTTGCTTTCCAGCAGATGAATGGGTTGGCTCTCCCCACAAATTTTGACACTGGGATAAGAAACAAAGCCGTGTCTTCTGAACCCAAAGTCATTGTACCCCAGTGCTAAATTCGGGGGTGCTGTGCACAGCATGCATTACAAATTATGTGCTAATTAAATGGCTGGCTTCATTAGTCCCCTCTGAAAACAGGCAGCCTGTCCCAGACAATTAGCATTTGATTATGTTTCCATATTGCTGCCTAATTGCTCCTTGTGTTTGGTCTTTAGTCTCCAGCCAGACTACCCATCTCTGGCAGGCAGGGATGAAGCTTCCACTTCTTTGAACCCCCAGCTCAGCAGGACTCGCTGGTCCTAATCAGCCTTGTCCCTGGCGAGCGTGGGTGTGTTAGGACAGAGATGCTCACACGAGGACCAGCTAATTGGGGAAAAGGCTGGGCAAAGCTGAAATAAGCTTACAAAAGGAATGTTGCAGGACACTCAGTGAATTCATTTATGGCTTGCCTCCTCGGAGAGCGGGATCCCATCTTTCTTTGTTGTTGCTGTACGCTAACATCCAGCTCACAGTTTGGAAGCATGCGCCGTCTTTAATTAATGAATCAATAGATTTCTGGAACTCTCGCTGTGGCAAAGCCTTGAGCTGTGCTGAAGATATGCTAGTCTTTTCAGAAGGTTCTAGCTGGGAGAAGATGAGGAATGGCAGAATTGAAAACGGACGGTGAGCCGGGTGGTGGCTCTCGCCTTTAATCCCAGCACTCTGAGGCAGGTGCAGGCGGGTCTCTCTGCGTTCCAGGCCAGCCTGGTCTACAGAGCGAATTCCAGGACAGCCAGGGCTACACAGAAAAACCGTGTCTGAAAAAGCAAAAATAAATAAACAAAAGGATATATTGAACTAAAGTGAGCAAGCGAGGGCCGTGTTTGCAAGGGTCTTAGGGTTGATCTTGTAGGCAGTGGTTTCCAGGGGACATTTCCGAGCTGGGATTTGATGTCAGTAGATTTGGATATGGAGTGATAACTAAACAGGATGGCAATAGAAAGGACCAGAGTGAGAGAAACGGTAGACACAAAGATCGCCTGAAAGGGGTGTTATTCTTAAAAAACGATTCCCGGGCGGGTTGGCGGAGCCCGCCATGAGAAAGCGGCTACAGGAGGGCACGGTGGCGGCAGGTAACAAACACGTAAACACAGGAAAAAAATGCTGCAAGATCCCTGTGGCAGTAGGCAGCAGAAATGCTGTAGGTCCCAAATGGTGGTGGCGGGCCATGTGGTGGCAGGCAGCCGGCTCTAGGCAGAGACGGCTGCTGGTCCCTGAGCAATGGCTGGTCCCAGGCAGGGAGACACATGGCCGGCGGACAGAAACATGGACAGACAAGACATGCAGGGTGAGGTTGAATGTTTATTCAGGAGTTATGGAGGAGGAAGGGTGAAGGGGGGAACAGACAGAGAGACAGAGACAGAGAGAGAGAGAGACAGAGAGAGAGAGAAGAGGACAAAGAGACAGAGAAGGGGGGAAGCAGAGAAGTGGGGAGAGAGGCAGAAGCGAAGCTGCCTCTCTGAAAGGAAGATGGAAAAGAGAGCGAACTCAGGCCGGAAGCTGAAGATCAGCCTGCCTCAGCAGATGGGGGAGGGAGTGGGCGTGGCTTGTCTCTTAAAGGGACCAATACCATAACAAGGGGGCCCTGGCACTTTGGGCTGCGGATTGTAAAGGAAGGGATGAAAATGTCTTTTACTTCTAGCTTAAGTGAGTAGAGACCACGTGACAAACAGCAGCATGGATTTGGGAAAGGTTTCTCTCTAGGCTGGAACGATGCAGCCTTGTTCTGTCTGTTCACTTAGGCCTTGCTTTTTCTCTTCATACTGGAGAGGGGTCTCTCCTTTGTGGAAAAGGGAGAGAGGTTTCTTCCCTGAAGGTCAAAACTTTACACGTGTGGAAGCCACCTTGGAAGGAAATATGTGGACTTAAGCGAGAGGGCCCTCTGACTCTCTTGAGCCTGATGTGATGTTCTCACCAGACACCGGCAGGCTTCAAGACTCAGAATGTATTTTATTACCTGTGTGATACACTCACATGGCATCCTCTGGTTTTCTTCACTTTTCCTACAGTTGAACTATCGCGGCTTTAAGGACACGAAAGGAACAGTATGTCTCCTCCTTCACACTGGTGAGAAAAACGACAATTAACAAAGATCCGTCCAGTGAAGATGGATTTGGTGTGGATTCTCTCTAACACGTGAGTCAAACACTGGCCCTGGTGATGGATTTCTTTAATCCCAGCAGCTGAGAGCGGTGGTAGCCAGATCTCTGAATTCCAAGCCAGGTAGGTCGACAAAGCGAACTTCAGGGCTAAAAATCAAGGAGGAGGCCACTAAGGCATTTCTGCCACTAACTGTTTAACATTAGCTAAACAGTGATGGTTAGAGGCAGGTCTTCCCAGGATTCCTTGCTTCCATAAACAATAGATACCACACACTAAGGACATCAGATACATTCCTAAGGCTAGCCCTTTCTATTTTGTTAGAAAGGTATTCCGGGGGAAATATTTTCCATTATTTTGCCTTCATCTTCCATGAATATCCAATTAATTTAGTCAATCTCTTCCTTTTCTTTCTTTCTTTGTTTTTGAGACAGTGTCTCCCTATGGAATCCCTGGCTGGGCATTCAAGAGACCTGGGGTAAAAGGTGTTTGTCACACACTCTCCCCTTCATCCTACTGTCCTGGCCCCACGGTACAGATCAGGCCTAGATACTTGGCAGCTGCACTGACCAGCTGACATCCCTGCCCTCTTATCTTGCCCATCCCATGTTGTGTTGCTGCCTGAATTATCACTGAAAACAAAGCAAAACAAAACAAACAAAACCCAATTAAATCATTCTTTTTAGAAGCCTTGGTGGTCCTGATTTTCTTCTGAATGTTTAGTATTTAATGTTGGGTCCAAAGGAAGCTGATTCCTCAAAGTCATGAATCTAGACGTGAGCCCCACCTGGACTATAGGAGATTCCTGGTAGCCAGGAATCCAGGAATCCTCCCAGAAGCCAGCATTCCTCAGAAACTAGTGAAACCGGTTTTCATCTGCCAAAAGGAGTCAGAAGGGGCAGTGGTGCCTATTAGCATACCAGAGCCCGTGCTGATCCGACCCTCAGTGTTACAAGTACCTGTCACCTAGCATCTCAATCCTTACCTCCTCCCCTACTCTAAACTCCCTCCAGCTCACTTCCCTCCCCCCAGCTACTCTTTCGCTGGCAACTCAACTATTCCCATTCTGCTCTGCCTAGGTTTTCTCAGTTCTCTGGTTCCTGCTCTCCCTCCCCTCTCCCCAGTCCTGGCCTAGTCTGCTGTCCATGTTCAGTCTACTTTCTCACTCTACTCTGGACTCTTCCAGATGCCTCTGGCTGTTTCTCTCTCTCTCTCTCTCTCTCTCTCTCTCTCTCTCTCTCTCTCTCTCTCTCTCCCTCTCTCTCTCTCATATCTACACTAAAAAACAAAACATGGGGCTGGAGAGATGGCTTAGAGGTTAAGAACATTGCCTGCTCTTCCAAAGATCCTGAGTTCAATTCTCAGCAACCACATGGCGTAATGGCGTCTGGTGCCCTCTTCTGGCCTGCAGGCATACACACAGACAGAATATTGTATACATAATAAATAAATATTTAAAACAAAACAAAACAAACTAACAACAAAAAAAATCTTTTAACCACGCCATGGAGCGGCCACACAGACAGTTTCTTTACTGCACCCCCCCTCTAATACATCTGGTGCCCAAACCGTCACATCCATTAACAGTGAAACTACCCTAAAAAGACAAAAGGAAAGAATTGGACTCTTTTCCTAAAAATATCTCATAAGAACTTCCTAGTAGAAATATGCTTCTATGTACAGAAATGCTCTTCGAATCTTTTCTTACAGATTTATTTTGGCTCATGTGTTCAAGTGTTTTGCCTGTATATATGTGTGTCTACTACATGTGTGCCTGGTGTCTTCAGAGGTTCGTCCGAAGAAGGGATGGAACTGGATGATTGTGAGTCACCAGGCGGGTGTTGGGAAACACACCATGAGCAATATTATTACCAAAGTTTCTGTGACAAACAATTTGCCCCACTCGCCAGTAACACCAAACACGGGCGCGTGGCTTGCTGGGACAGGTGAAATGTGAGTGGAGCTGATGTTTGCCACTCAGAAGAGGCTCTTTCCTGAGGGAGGCACCTTGAATTGGTAAGAAACATGGACTCCACGCTGGTGGCTTTTTGAAGTGGCGTCATCGAAAGAGGTTTTGTTTAGTTTGGCCTGGCTGTTCAGTGGCCTCAGGGAAACAGTTCCTTTAAAAAACACAACCTTTTAAAGACTTTTAAAATTTGTGTGTATCCCTGCATGTATTTATGCATGCTACATCTATACCAGGTGCCTAAGGAGGTCAGAAGAGGGAGTCAGATCCCTGACTGTGAACCGCCCTGTGGATGCTGGGAATTGAACCCAGGTCACCTGCAAGCGTCACAGACGCTTTTAGCCAATGGGCCCTCTCTCCAGTACTTCCTTTATGACATTCTGGCCTGGTTCTGCACATGCAGAAACTTTATCTTCTCAGTAAGATTGACACCGTAAGATTGATTTGACAAATGGGGAGAATGGGTCTTGCTGACGTCGTTCACAAGTTAACAGCGATACTTACGATCATCACTTCAATTTAGAAGACACCAGTCTCCTTCTCATTGGTCACAGTTTACTTTCCAGTTCCTATTGGGTGTTTGGTTCAATCCTAAGAAAAGCTGCTCCGCCGACGCAAAGAACTCCAATCAAACCAGATTAGACCGAATTAAAATGCCTGTGGGTGGACCGAGACAGCTTGGTGGGGGAGAGGATCCTGAAACCACGTGTTCCTTTTCCTCGCGCGAGCCTAAATAGCCTGTGGGACTGGTTCTGATCCTCCCCGGGGAATGGGTCAGCGCTTGGCAGACTGGGAGTTGCAGTCCGAACCAACTCAACTCCCAGCCCAGGGCCTGGGGTGATCCCTCCAATCATTCATCCCAGACTCCTTGGATATAGGGGTGTTAGAGGGCTGGGGTCTCACTTTCAATCAGGCATTGGGTAGAGAGGATATATATATTTTTTCTCCAACAAGATCTCAGAAACTCATGATAAAAATCTCTGAGGAAATACAGCTCAGATCCTAGAGCTGGGACACCAGGCGCGATTAATGTAAATCGCTTGACTGTGCCTATCAAAGGCGGCAATCTTCTTTTGCGCAGGGCCGGATTCATTCCCCATTCCCCTCAGAGCCGGCCCCCCTTTCTCCTGTGCTCTGCCGTCTCCCCCTCGCTGATGTTCTTCTTCCCCTGTGTACAGCAAGACTCTGTTAGCAATCAGATAGTTATTTCTTCGTTTTGCTCCTGACAGATCTTCCAGTTCTCAGTTTAAAGCCGCAGTAGGAAGTGGACATTTGTGTTGTGGGGATATTTGAAGGCACAGTGAAACTCCAGGACTATGTTAACAAAATTAACCTTGGATCAAGGGGTGGAGTTAACGACTAGTTGACAAGAATTAGCGGTAGAGATTAAGAAGGACCTGGGAAGGTAGAGAAGGGAGGGACTTAGAGGTTGGAAGCTTTCTCTTCAGGATCACCATACTGCAAATAATGACATGGAGACCTCTCATTGAAAAGTTTCTGCATCACAATAAGCTTCTCCTCCGACACAATATGTTGAAATATGGAGCGGTGGGGCTGCGTCCCCAACATCCCGGCCGCTTGGCTAGCTCACGCCCGAAATAACAACACAAAAACTGTATTCATTTAAGAACTGCTTGGCCCATGAACTCTAGCCCTTACAGGCTAATTCTCGCACCTGGACTAGCCCATTTCTAATGATGTGTGTGAGCACCCCAAGGTGCGCTTACCGGGAAGATTCTAGCCTAAGTCCATCGTGGGTTGCAGCTGCCTGGGAGAGCAGAGCATGGCGGCTGTCCGGTCCCTGTGGAAGCAGCGCAGAGTCTGACCTCACTTCCTCTTCCTCCCAGAATTCTATTCTGTTTCCTCCTCCCATCTATCTTTTAACCTATCTGGGCCAAGGAGTTCCTTTATTGCTTAACCAATGAAATCAACAGATTGATATATAACACTCCCACATCAACAATAGTACAAAATAGACCAAATCAAACCGAATTAGAAAAAGAGCCAGAGCCGGGCAGTGGTGGCGCACGCCTTTAATCCCAGCACTCGGGAGGCAGAGGCAGGCGGATCTCTGTGAGTTCGAAGCCAGCCTGGTCTACAAGAGCTAGTTCCAGGACAGGCACCAAAGCTACAGAGAAACCCTGTCTCAAAAAACCAAAAAAAAAAAAAAAAAAAAAAAAAAAAAAAAAAAAAAAAAAAAAAAAGAAAGAAAAAGAAAAAGACCCAGGTTTAATAGGTACAAGTGCTCCCGGATGACTTTCCACACCCACAGAGAGACAGGAAAGGAAGACTGGAAAACCATGTGTTTTCTCTTAGTAATTATGGAGGCTTGGCCATTAGCTTTGGCTTGTCCCACTAGCTCTGATAACTTGAATTAACCTGCCTTTATTAACCTACATTCTACCACATGGCTTGGTTACTTCTGCTCTGTACCATATGTCTGACCTCTGTAGTGTCCCCCTGTCGTGTCCTCTGGACCTAAATTCTTCTTCCCCCTCCGTTCTTCTCTTCCCCCGGAAGTTCTGCCTGTCTATCCTGCATAGTTATTGGTCATTTAGCTCTTTATTAAACCTATCAGGAGGCTCCTTAGGCAGAGATGCATCTTTACAGTGTAAACAAATATTCTGAAACACTTAGAGATTTGTGGGCTCTTTTTGGTTTGGGACAATGTGGAGAAACACTCTCCTGCGGCATCTCTGGCTGCAAAGGAAGGTCAGCTGGTGGCTTCTCGGCATCTCTGATCTAGCAGAGAATATTCACCCCAATATTTGACTCCTGAGGCTTTATTGGTAAACAGAGCAACTTAGATTGAAAGCATGTAGCCAGACAGATCCAGGTCCAAATCTAGGCTTTCCTACTTACAAACTGTGTGTTTCTTAGCTGATTTCAATTTTGTTATTTGAACTATGAAAAAAAAAAGATATCCATATTTACCTTTTAGGGCTATTAGGAGAAAAAATAGGTCATTCTAACCTAGTTAACACACATGTACACAAAGAAGGATTCTATTTCTATTCCTATCAAACTATAATTATGTTTAATAGACCCTGATAGTGGGCTAGGTACTTGTGTGCCGTTACAAGTCTCCCTTCTGGTGTTCTCATAAATCTTAGTTTTGTGTTGACGCTAGAGACTTTCTGAGACCCAGGAAGCTTTATTTCTTAGCCTCCTCCACCTGTAATTACAAGGCCTCTTCTTATCCACGCGGCTGGATATCTTCTGAAGCATTCTTTGAATGAGCTCCGAGCTCCCGTTAAGGGCTTAGGAAGGCTTGAGTGTGTATCAGGTGGAAGGTTAACCTGTAGCTCCACAGGACCATCCTTAAGCTTCCCACCGATGGTTCTTTTTTTCTTTTTTTTTTTTTTTTCGAAGTAGCACAAACATTTTTATTTACTAACCAAAAGGAAGATCCCACTTTGACAACACTTTGACATTCACTCCTGTCCGGGGCGGAGAGGCAATCCTCACTTCACCTTTTCATAGACCCGAGTACAGGTGACGTTATTCATCACGCAGTCCACCACCAGCTTTCCACCCTTCACTCTCCTGGTTATTGTGCTTTCCTTCCCGTCCCAGTTCTGTTGCTGGACCAGGGCATCGTCGGTGAAGGTGCAGATCGTCTGAGTTTTTCTGCCATCGGCTGTAGTTTCATCAAACTTCTCTCCCAGCGTACAAGAAAACTGTGTCGTCTTAAAAGTGCTCTCGGTTTTAACAGTGATATTGTTGCCGTTACACGTGATGACACAGTCTGGTTTGGCCATGGCACCCATCTTCCTAAGAGCCAGGCCTACTCCTAGCTCCTTCATGTATTCCTCAAAGCCGTGGCTTTCCGTCAGGCGCCACCTCCCCTCGAGGTCCTTAATGCTGGCCATGGCGGGCGGGGAAGCACGAAAGCAGCAGCAGGGAGAACGCGGTGGCGGGGCGCTGTGCGGCTCCGGGCTCCAGCCCAACGGCGGTTCTTGAAGACGGTTTACATCTCTTTCTGTCCATCTAGCTGAGGTCTCTACCCAGAACCACCTTTGGCCACACCCACTAGGCCTACGTAGCCCACCTCTGGCCCCGCCCCCGCCCCGCCCACTAGGACTACGTAGCCCAGCTCTGGTCTCGCCCACACCCGCTACGACTCAGATGGGCTTCCTTCACTTCAGCTTTGTTTAGGCTCCTCCTCTCTCAGACAAAAATCCTTCCCTTGCTTCCTTTCACATAAATCTTACACTTCCTTTAAGTCACAATTATGGGCTTTGTCTCATAAGATTTTCCAAGATTAAGCAAATCACAAACTTATAAAACTGTCTCCCTAATTTATTGTACTGTTTGTCTCTAAGCCTAAGTCCGCCCAAGGGAAACGGCCGGATTTTATGTGCTGAAGCAAATCGTGGTTGGAATGATCAGTAGGCCAGAGAAATGACGGTCACCAAAAACCTCCCTGGACACCAAAAGGGTTCATCTTGGTCTGTGGAAAACACCAGGGCTTAATTGAGAAGGACTCTACGTAGGGTTAATTTTGCTTTATAAATTGTACATTTGGGTATTTTTAAATGCTTTTTATTTATTCTTTGAGAATTTCATACAAGAAATGTCATATTTTGATCATCATAATCTTTCCCCTTCCCCAACTCTTCCCTTCCCCTATGAACCTTTCTACCCATTCAACTTCCTGTTCTTTCTCTTTCTTAAAAACAAACAACAACAAAAATCCATGGAGTCCCAATTTAAGCTGACCAGCCACTCCTGAGCATGGGGCCTACACTGCGTGCAGTGTTTGAAATGCCCAGGGGTTTTCCACTGAAGAAAACAAACTTCCTTCATTCCCCCCCCCCGCCCCCCCAGAAGGGATTGGCAATTTGTAGATAATATCAATTGATAAATTGCAGATGGCTTCTTGGATGCAAGTGGATTTGGGGCTAGATTCTCCTCATCCGTGTTGGGATTTTTTTTTTCCTAGCGAGCTTATACACGCTGTCACCATCTCTGTGAGCTCCCATCTGTATCTGTCCTGCTGTGTCGGAAGATGCTCTTTCCTTGACGTCAGCATTACCACCGGCTCTTAGAATCTTTTGGGCTATTCTTCTGCATAAGCCCTGAGCCTAGAGGGGGTCTGATAGAGACATCCTGTTTAGGGCTGAGTTCTCCAAAGCCTCTCGCCTTCTCTTGTACAGCTGAGAGCCTCTGTGTTAATCACTGTGTCCTGCAAGAAGCTTCTCTGATGAGGGGTTGAGCCACGTACCAACCTGGGGTTCCAGTTGGAACTATATTTCCGTTTTTTAAAGCCAACCTTCTCAAAAAGAGTCTAGCAGAAAGCTGAAGCTCAGCAATTAAGAACACTTGCTCCTCTTCCAGAAGTCTGAGACTCAGTTCCCAGCTCACACGTGGTGGCTCACAACCATCTATAACGGGATCTGATGCCCTCTTCTGGCCTGCAGGCATACAGGCAGACAGAGCACTCATACATGAGAGAGAGAGAGAGAGAGAGAGAGAGAGAGAGAGAGAGAGAGAGANAGAGAGAGAGAGAGAGAGAGAGAGAGAGAGAGAGAGAGAGAGAGAGAGAGAGAGAGAGAGAGAGAGAGAGGGGTAAAGTTCGGTATCACAGATCACAGCCCTACATACTTGAGCACATGGGAAATTGTCAGTGAGCTTCTATAAGAGACGGAAAGAAAACAAAATTGTTGTGGAGGGGAATCTTCCTGGAGCCTACTGTGGACAAAACCAGTGGCCCAAACAGAATCGTCACACTTACTTGTCTCTGCGCTAGTACATCACAAAGGGGGCAGACACACTAAGGAGAGGCCTGAGTGTTTCCTCCGGACTCCTGGTCCAGAGTCTGCAGGTGGGCCCAGAAGCTCCAGCTTTGTGGCATGCATGAAGGGGTAGGGAATTTACGTGGTTTTGCTACTCTGTTTCAGTATAGCAAACTGCGAGACACTGATCCTGGGACTCTGAACAGCTAAGGTGTGTGTGTTTTCTATGGAAATTACAAAAACATTTGGCTTTTCCCGTGGGAGCATTTCCGCTGGGCTAAGCCTGGTCTGGCTCCAGAGTGCTAGCACCTCGCCCTAATTTGTCTTTTGTTCAGCAGATACCTTTTGTTTCTCTTGTGCCCTAACGTGAATCTTGTGAGCCTTTCCTGAAGGTGCAAACTCTTGGTTAAAAAACAAGCCAGAAAGGGGCTGGAGAGATGGCTCAGAGGTTAAGAGCATTGCCTGCTCTACCAAAGGTCCTGAGTTCAATTCCCAGCAACCACATGGTGGCTCACAACCATCTGTAATGAGGTCTGGTGGCCTCTTCCAGCCTGCAGGCATAGACACAGACAGAATATTGTATACATAATAAATAAATATTTTTAAAAAAACAAGCCAGAAAACTGTGCTTTTTTTTTTTTTAAATCGAGAATTTGCACTTACCATTGTCCCTTTGGAAGCTTCCTCAGGATGTTCTAGGGATATAAAAATCGACTTACTTAAGTATAAACATGGAAAACAATAAAAATGCCCTGGGTTAAGGGAAAGCAGTTCAGTCCTTAGGGACAGATCTACCCTACAGCCCAGAACAGCTAAATTCATTCTTAAGGTGCCTCTGAGTTTTCTTTCCACGATCCCATGTGAACCCTCACCCATGCCACAACATTTTCCTGTGAAAATCAAAGGCATAATGTATCTAGAAATTTCTGTAACCTGTTTTGATAGGGAGCCCGAGTGATTTAATCTGTATAAACTTCTGCATGAGCAAGATTAAGAAGAGGCCGTGAGACTGGGTGTGGCGGTGTGTCCCTTCAATCAAGGCGTCCACAAGGCAGAGCTATGTAGGAGCTCCAGGATAGTCAAGGCTTACATAGGAGACACTGTGTGTGTGTGTGTGTGTGTGTGTGTGTGTGTGTGTGTGTGAGAGAGAGAGAGAGAGAGAGAGAGAGGGGGGGGAGGATGGAAGGGAAAGAGGGAGGACACAGAAGGACTTAAATACTTCAGTGGGTTATTTTCTAGTTTTTATATTTCAAAGTTGCAAACAGAACAAAAGACTATTTAAAAACTGAGACTCAGAAGGTCAGGCAAGCAAGGCAGTGCCAACCTTTTAAACTATTTGTTTTGATGAGTGTTCTTTATGTAGCTGGTTGTCCTGAAACTCTACCTGTAGACCAGGCTGGCCTCACAGTAACAGAGATCTGCGTCCTCAGTGAACTAAAGGCCACCACACTTTTCTTTGTTTTACTTTTGCTTTGTAGCAGATTAAAAGGCAAATTATTGCTAGTAATATTTGACTATCAAAAATGAAGTAATCTTTTTCAAGCAGTGGGTGGCCTTTGCTGCAAAGCGCTTGTCAGTTGTCCTGGTCTGTGCTGTCATTTGGCCTCAGTGGCACTAACCACATAGGGTTTCCAGGCCTTCAGTAACCGGCAAGTTGGGAGGGGATGGGGCCGAACCTGTTTCTAGAACTTGCCTTTACTGTCTCCTTTGGCCTGACGGGAGGCCTTCTCATTCTATTTCGCTTCTCTTGTGAACTCTATCCCAGTATTGTCCAAATAACCTTTCTTAGGATGCCCTGAGCATTCATTCACAGAAGAAACCAATAACCTGGCTTTTGCGTGTAAAGTTTTACAAAACATCAGTTTGTTTCGAGACAGGGTTTCAAGGTTATTTCCTGGAATCTATTAAGTAGACCAGGCTGGCCTTGAGTTTATAAAGATCCACCCACCTCTGTCTTCCAAGTGCTGGGGTGGGGTTAGAGCTGTGTGCTGTCCTGCCCGGCCTTGGCGTTTTGTTTTCAGACGACTGCTCTCTGGCCCCACTGAGTCAGCCTTTACAAACCTTAGCTTTCCTGTTCCCCCTGGAGAAGGCGCCTACGTCACAGAGACACGCAATTAAATGTCTTTAAGAGTGGGCGTGGCGAATGTCCACAGGCGCCTAAGAAAGTTACCTGGACGATACTGGGGTTAGAGTTCATGAGCAAAGCGAATGGAATGAGATGGTCTCCCTTCAGGCCAAAGGAAAAGTGAGCACCGTCAACCACCTTAAACTGCAGCCTTCTGAGACTGTCCCGCTTCTCTGGAACCCTAGATCCAGGGGTTCTTTCCAAACACACGTCTAGAGCCCCCCAGTTCCAAGCAGATCCATTATCCAGGAATTGATCCAAAGAAAGTGGGTAGCTCCAACATCTCTGGCTTAATCTTGGCATGCCCACATGGATGATTTTGTGTGTGTGTGTGTGTGTGTGTGTGTGTGTGTGTGTGTGTGTGTCAAATGAGCCCATGAACTTAGAAATGAAGGAAATAAGGTTCTTCAAAACGTTATACCATAACATTAGACCAGGAATCTATGATTCTCAGTGGCTCCGGAACAGATAAAAACACTAATAAACACAAAGGGCAACATCCCTTGTCTCCATAATCTGTCGCCATAAAGTGGGTGTTTGTGCACAGAGAGGGTTGCGAGCCAGTCTGAAAGGCTAGTGGCAGGTCCTCTGTAGAATGTCGCCTGACAGAGAGGCTCACCATGTGCACAAGCAAAGAAAGCAGGCAACGCAAGTCATGTGCTATTAAACATGAGAATGATCAATGTCTTTACTTTTTGGGAATCCACGCCTGTTAAGAAACACACTGTGATGCAGCCTCCCAAATGCACAGGAGCTCTGGGCCCGTGTGCCAATTCTCTTTCCAATCGTAATGACAAATTGGAATTCAGATGAATATAACTCAATATCGTCTCATCTTCCTCCAGTTGCATCAAATCTGGAACACATCTAGTTTCTTTGTTTTCAAAAGACTGCGGGCTGCTCTGGGAGTTTACTTATTGCTCAGCCGTTCAATCTCAACGTCCCCGGAAGCTTCTTACGGCCCGATTGGGCTCTGTTTGTTTGTTTTTTTGGTTTTTTTCGAGACAGGCCGATTGGGCTCTGGAATACAGTATTGAGCCGAATAGATTGATCCTGAGCCCCAGCGAGCATTCCAGCAGAGAAGTATAAGAAAATGTGACAAGCATCAAGCTTTGAAGGAAAATGGATTCTGAGTCTGAATGGCAGGAGTGTGTTTGAGAAAGCCCCGCGGAGCATGCATTCAAACATCAGATTGATGGGTGGGAGGAGAGAGAAGACAGCGGGGAAGGCAAATATGGAGAGGCAGAGAAAAGAGCGCTGGAGAAGCTCAGGTGGGCTGGTATTTTAAATGCACCGGCAGGGAGCAAGACCCTGGGCAGATGAAGGGCCTCGTGAGCAAGCGCTAAGAAGCTTGACATTTATGTCGAAGGCCCCTGCACTGCTCAGCTAGTGAACTAGCATGATGAGATTGACAGCAAGAAAAACCTCTGGCTGTGTAATTACTTGCCTAGGGAAGATGAAGAGGTGGGAGTGGCCAGAACTTTAGAGGTGATGGTCATTCATAAAAACATCGGTGACAGCTGAAGGGACAAGCCAGGATTGGGAGAGAGGTATGGGGGCGGGGGAAACCTTTCAGAGCCGTAGCTGAAAGGATTTATGGATAAAATAGGAGTGGGCTTTAGGGAGATGGGGGCTTTGGTATATCATTTCCAGCCTGCTGGACTGGGCAAATGACTGGATGGTGTGGGGACCGTGTGACCTGGGTGCTCTTTGGTTTAGACTTGTGTTGAACCTACACAAAAGGAGAGAGAGGAGCATGGGTGAAGAGAAGCATCCTGGGGCTAGAGAGATGGCGCAGTCACTGAAGTGTCTACGGGGAAAGCAAGCTCAGGTCTCCGTGTTCAAATCACCAGCCAACACAGAAAAGGCTGGGTGCAATAGCATTTGCCTATTGTGAATGAAAACTCCTCGAGAGTGTGTGGGGTACTGTGGGACAATGGTTTTACCCATAAAGATTTGTTTCTTGTACTTGTTTAATAAAATGCTGATTGGTCAGTAGCCAGGCAGGAAGTAGAGGCGGGGCAATGAGAACAGGAGAATTCTGGGAAGAGGAAAGATTCAGTCTGTGGTCATCACCCAGACACAGAGGAAGCAAGATGAGAATGCCTTGCTGAAAAATGTACTAAGCCAAGACAAGAATTATGGGCTAATATAAGATGTAAGAAAGAGTTAATAAGAAACCTGAGCTAATAGGCGAACCAGTTTATTATTAATGTAGACCTCTGTGTGTTTCTTTGGGACTGAATGGCTGTGGGACCAGAGGGGACACTCTGTCAACATTGGGGGTGGGGGTGGGGCAGTTGCATCTGGTGTGAGTAAAAACTCCTGAAATAGATCCATGTCTACAGGAACTGACTGACTGATTAGAGTTTCAGTACTGTAGAAAGATGGAATGTTACAGGTGCCAAGGCCAATTACCTTATTTTGGGCTAAGTTCTGACCTTCCAGAACAGCCACCTCTCCCCACCTCCCGTGTTAGAAACAGATAAAAGCCTTTTGAGAATCTATTAGCTTAGCAATCATTAGCTTCTATCAATGCAAAAGCTAAGCATGACATCAGATAACACAGAGCCTACAGAAAAGCCTCCCCCATCTTGATGTACCCGCCTCTCTGATGGACCCACCAATGTATTTTAAACTTGCCGTGGTCCATGACGTTCTCTTTTCTGTAAAACTATAAAACCTTTGCGAAACCACTTCAGTGTTGGAACACAGAACTTTGGGTAGCCTGGCCCTACCCACTTTAGGATAAACTGTCTCCCCCCCCCCCCCCAGACAGGCTTTCTCTGTTTAACTATCCTGGCTGTCCTGGAACTCACTTTGCAGACCAGGCTGGCATTGAACTCTTGAACTCACTGAGATCCACCTGCCTCTGCTGGTGCTGGTATTAAAGGCATGCACCACCACTGCCTGGCAGAATAAACTATCTTTTATTCCTCTGAGGTGAGAACTTTTCTTTCACGGCCAGCTTTCACTGCCCAAAGTGGAGCTCCAGGCAATCCTACTTTTCTAATCTAAGTAGAGGAACCAACCAGATCAGTTCCAGAGAGCAACCCAGGGCTCCTTTTGGTGCCAGGTAGCAGCTCAGGGCACCCTTGTTGCCGGCCATCTTGCATTGCCTTAAGTGGAAATGGTTGAGTTCTTCCTCTGGACTTCCCTGAATCTCGTTTGTTCATTCTGAATGAAGTTTAGGATCCCTCTGAGATACTTCTTGGTTCATTTTCAAAGTGTTTTGCTTTAAGATACCGACTTTCACTTGCTTAGAAAACATTTTGATTGCTAGGTTAGTGGTGGCACATGCCTTTAATCTCAGCACTTCCTTGGGAGGCAGAGGCAGGTTGATCTCTATGAGTTCGAGGCCAGCCTTGTCTACAGAGCTAGTTCCGGGACAGTTAGGGCTGTTACACGGAGAAACCCTGCCTCAAAAAACCAAAAAGGAAAAAAAAAAAGAAAAGAAAATATTTTTTGTATAGACATTCGGATTTGGAAGCTTGCTTTCAGGTCTCTGAAGACATTTTACGTTCTAGCTGTGTAGCCTGTTTTCAGTATTTTGTTGACTTTTAGAACTTTGAAGGTGTTTTGCTTTCATTGGGTTTGTCTTGATTTTTGTGGCCTTTGAAATTGTTTGGCCTTTTCCTCCTGTCATTCCTCCTCAAATCCATACTTTTTCATTTTTCTGATGTTTCTCCTGGGACCTTGGCAAGCCTTTATCTTGGGAATCTTTCCACAGCGAACTCCCAGGACATGAAGAACTAAATGAAATAAATCCAGATGATTTTGCCTGTTGAAAAAGGCATCCCATCAAAGACTCTTTCCTCAGCCTCCTTGGAAAAAAACCTTATCTGGTACCTTTAACAACCTCCTGCGCTGCAAAACCTCTGGGGGCAGATGTTGGGTTCATTTTTCCTACATCAAACATGTCCCAACTTAGGACACATCCATGTGGGCTTTAGAAGGATTGGCTGATGCTCATCTTTCCTACCTCCTCAATCAAGAGCTGTAAGTGACCTTAAACCCTAACTTGTTTGTGTAAACAGAGACTGCACATTTGTTTCCCAGCTGTCCAGACCCAAATAGTCACACAGAAACTATTTTAATGACAACACTGTTTGGCCAATAGCTTAGGCATATTTCTAGCTAGCTCTTACATCTTAAATTAACCCATTTCTATTAATCTATGTGTCACCATGAGGTTGTGGCCTACAGGTAAGCTAAGGTTCTGGCTCTCACTGACTCTGCCTACTCTTTCTCTTTAACTCTGTTTGGATTTCCTGTCTGGCTTTATTCTGCTAAACAATTGGACAAAACAGCTTTATTCATTAACAAATAAAGCAACACATATGCAGAAAACATCCCACATTATCTCCACTTTTCTATTTAAATAAAAAGGAAGGTTTTAACTTTAACATAGTAAAATTACATATAACAAAACGGGTATCAAGCAAGAGTTGCAATTACAATATTCCTTTATGAGTCTAAAGTTTCATATCTAATTTATCTCTTGTCATAACTAAGGAAAACTATAACTATTAGTCTTTAACTCTATCAAAGATCCCAGAAGGATATAGTATTACCTAAGTAAACAGGAAGTGCATTGCGAGCAACTTCCAAAACTTTAGAATTGGCAGTGACATCTTGCTGCTTGGACAGTCACTCAAAGTCCTTTTGTAATGTTTGGGCATCCATCTTGAGCCTACAGGCCCATAATATCTGCAGACTTTTTCATGAAACAGGAAGTTTGAAAGACTGTTTTGCTTATATTGACAGTTTGTCAGTCATTTTCTTTTGAGTCCTACTGAATGTCTGGCAGACTCTTTCATGAAGCAGGAACCCTGAAGGACTTTTTCAACTTCTTTAGTCAAGTTCAGCAGTCATTTTTATGTGGTCCTGTATGTCTAGTTTATACAACATTCTGTCAAGCAGTCCAGGCAAGAGCAGTTTCTTGCCCAAATGGCTATCCTTGTTACACTGAAGGCAAATTCCCTAATTAGTTTATTCAATGCCCATCAATTTCTGTGAAGTAACTGGTACTGTGAGAAGCAGACATGTCTCATTGAGAACAGTCTAAGTTCTTAAAACACTTTAAATGCCATATCTGTAGATCTTTGAAAGGTTTGAAGAATACCTATTCATCTGAAATATATCTCTGTATATCTTGAAAATCTAATTAACATGTCTACAGTTTGACTATTATAAATGATTATTAAGCCATAACTTTTAGATATTCATTACATTTTAAATGCACTGTATAAACATAATTCCTTAAACAAGAGTAGAAATATACATATAACAAAACTGGCCTTAAATTTGTATCACTAAACCAAAGTTCATATCAATATATTCATTTCTATATCATATTCCCCTTTAAATGAAAACAACATTTATAAACAATCAATTTGGGGAATTTGGGGAATTCTCCAAACTGCTGTTTGTTGGGAAAAGTATTTTTAGGGTTCATGGAGACCTTCTAGAGGGTTCCATCAAACCACATTAGCCTGGAAGGAATCCACAGGTTCTCATCTTCTTTGGAAACAAAGGCAGAACCTCTTTTCCAAAGCAACATTTCCTTATACTCAAATTTTGAAGTCATGATGCCCTTAAAGTATATATGTTGGTTTAGCTTAACAGCCTGTACAATGAAGTGTCTCTCTGTACTTAGCTCATTCAACATCAAAAAATTCAAAGAAAATACAATAATATACACAATCCAGACTCTCTGTGTATATTAACCAAAACTGGCCAAATGCAAAAGACAAAAGAAATATCTTTTTAGAAGTGTAGGACTAAATTCTAGGAATTTAGAATTCCTAAAGACTAGGAATTCTCAGACATGCTGAATTCACTACAAATGAGCAAAGACATTCCTTAGAAAAGAATTACTTTTAAGCCGGACGGTGGTGGCGCGCACCTTTAATCCCAGCACTCGGGAGGCAGAGGCAGGCGAATCTCTGTGAGTTTGAGGGCAGCCTGGTCTACAAGAGCTAGTTCTAGGACAGGGTCCAAAGCTACAGAGAAACACTGTCTTAAAAAACCAAAAAAAAAAACCAAAAAAGACTACTTAAAAAAAATGCATAGAGGGGATGGTTTTTGCAGAAGAGGGGAAAGGACTGGGAACTCTTCCAAAGGAAATGGTCTTCTACAGAACCAAGCTTCCAGGATGTGGTTCTTTAGGCTCAGGATCGCCCTTCAGCTTTACCTAGCATGCACTCAGACACACACTAGCATCCTTAGTCTAGGCAACCTCACACCTAAGATTAACACGCAGGTAGCCCTTGGGTGGACCTACCATGGCCTTTATCAATACGTCATTCTTTCAAGGTAGCATTGCAATTTTCCTTTTGGACCTAGGGTTTAATTAACTTTTGCATTTCATCCTGAATTCCAACCCCTTGTCTGAACCTTAGTGAGTCATTCATTCCTCATGAGTGATTGGATTGTGAACACTATAAGCTAACACGTTTTCCCAAGACCACTTGACTGACACAGGCCGCTGTTTCCAAGCTGAGGTTTTCATCTACCAACTGTTACTGGCATTCCGTGCACTAATACGGAGATCAGTATTTTGAGGCATTTCAAAGATTATTCAGCTTTTTAGAAATTCTGTCACATTCCTTTAAACATCAGGGGGTAAAAAAGCTGCATTTTGTTTGCCCTCGTTCTTTCTGAGGCTTTGAATTTGGTGTTGGAAGCGATGAATGAAAAACACAGACGATAAAATATGTGAAGAAAAAGCGCTATGCTGTCTCTATTGAAGATAATTTTCAGGAAAGATACATTATTTAGCAAGCCTCTGGGAGTCTTTCCATTAGAGCCGAGAAGAGGAGCATTCATTAGCGAAACGTCACCCGCCTCCAGGAGACAGCGCTGCCTGGAAGTCCGAGCCTGTCCCTCTGGTTCCCTCTCTTTCCGTCTCTATTGAACGGCGGTTGTTTTCCTCAAACCTCCGGTCCTTTCCTGTTGGTTCTCTCTCGGCTTCTTTAATTGAAGCCATCAGCCTACAGATCTCGGTGTCCTCTTAACTAATAGCCTGGCGCCTGCATTTCCACTACGGAACCTGCCGTCCTCCGCTCTCACCACTCGCTCTGAGGGACCTCGCTCGGTCCCTTTCCACTGGATTCTGCTCGTGATTTTTTTCCTCTTTCAACCAAGCAAAAGCAAGCAAGCAAACCAACAAAAAAAGCCCCGCTCTAATTTACTTTCCTTCCCTCTCCTTAAGCATCCAGACAGTAGAAGATGCTTGGTTTTTATGATTTTTGTTTGTTTATGGATTTTGTTTTTTGCATGTTGCTCTTCCCACTCCCAGCAGTTCCCAGCAGGACCGAGGGCCCTCCGCATCGCTCCTTTTTCATTTCGTCTGGCTCTAAACCACACTTAGCACAAGAACAATCTACCTTCCTACTTGAACCTTGTCCTATGGCTCTGGTATGCCAGCATCCCCTAAGGCTCAGTCCTAAACTCTGACCATGCCAGGAATCTATGCATCTCTATTAATCTAAGCTCTGTCGATTGCTATGTGGTAATGACTTCCAGTTGATGTCACTGTCCCAGGCTTCTAGTCTCAACTCCAGAGCTTGTTTACCTCTCTATATATATACATATATATAATATTTAATTAAATTATATATATTTGGGGCTGGAGAGATGGCTCAGAGGTTAAGATCACTGACTGTTTTTCCAAAGGTCCTGAGTTCAATTCCCAGCAGCCACATGGTGGCTCACAACCATCTGTAATGAGATCTGGTGCCCTCTTCTGACCTGCAGGTGTACATGCAGGCAGAACACTTTACACACAAAAAATAATAAAGAAAACATTAAAAAAAAAAACCCAAGAAACTTAAAATATATACATTTTAATTGAAAATATCTTTCAGGGGCTGGAGAGATGGCTCAGTGGTTAAGGGCACTGCTTGCTCTTCCAAAGGTCCTGAGTTCAATTCCCAGCAACCATATGGTGGCTCACAACCATCTGTAAAGAGGTCTGGCGCCCTCTTCTGGCCTTCAGGCACATACACAGACAGAATATTGTATACATAATAAATAAATAAATAAAATATTTAAAAAAAAAAAGAAAATATCTTTCATACAATTATCTTTCTGATCAATTTCTCCTCTCATCTCCTACCAGATCCTCCCACCTTCCTTCTTATCCAACTCCACAACTTCAATTTTTTCTCTCTTTAGAAAACAAACAAGCAAATTAAAAAGAAAAAAGAAGAAGAAAACGAAACAGACAGGAGAAAAGATACACACAGACACATAGAGACACACACAAAACCCATAAAAACACAAAACCAGAGACCATAATATATAAGCAAAAGACCAATAAGGTTAAAAAAAAAAAGCCCAAAGCGTTATGAAACAAACAAAAAAATATCCAACATTACCACTGAGTTCATTTTGTGTTGCCGTTTACAGCTAGGCATGGAGCCTGCTTTAAGGGGTGGTTTGTATATTGAGGGAGACTCGGTTGGAGGAAACTCATTTTTCCTTTGTGAGCAGCTGATACTTGAAGGCAGCTTCTGGGTCAGGAGTGGGGGCTCGTGTTCTCCTCTCTCAGCACTGGGACACGGTCTGATGTGGACCTGGGCAGGCCCTCTGTGTGCTGCCCCAGCCTGTGTGGGTTCATGTGTACATCAGTCCTGTTGTGTCAGGAGGACACCATCTCCGCGGTGTGGTCCATCCCGGCTGACTAACAATCTTCCTACCTCCTCGTCTGCTGCGTCTGCGTCGATCCCTGAGCCTTGAGGGGAAGGCTTGGATGGAGACGTCCCATTCAGGACGGAGTGTTCCAAGTCTCTCGCTCTCTGCACCCTGTCCAGCTGTGGGTCTCTGTGTTCGTTTCCCTCTATTGCAAGGGGACTTTTCTCTGGTGATGGCTGAGCAAGACAGTGTGGGTGAAGAGCGTAGCTTCCTCAAAACTGCCTCTTGTTCAACACGTCTAAGGCTGGATTTGTCGTCTTTCTGCTCGAAGCTGGGCCTCTCCCGGCTCCTTTTCTTAGTGAAGGGAACTGCCACGCATGTGTGGAAGAAGTTCCCCGGATGCTGTCTCCAACTACAGCTTTCCTTCACTTTCCAAATTCAGCAGGACAGAATTTTGCTGATTTAAACCCCTAACGGGCCTTGAACCTTCTTCTGCTGTTATGTACTAGGTTAAGTAATTTCTAAGGCTCTTCAGGGAAAGCAGATCACACTCAGAAATGATTTCTCCCCTGTCTTCCTTCAGGTTTAAAGAGTAAAATCCAGTGGGCCTGAATTTTCAAAGGCGCCAACCAAGAGCCATTGGATAACAATGAGGCAATCACCTAATAAGTTCATATAAATGGAAATTTATGATGACGCTGTTTACATTTTCACAAAATTTATTGATTTTTATTTCAGTTACATTCTGAATGAGACATTACTAAAGCTTAATGTATAATTGGCAGCAATTACTTAATGGAAAGAATGCCTGGTTAAAGATTTAAAACGACTGAAAATAGCCCCCTAAGCTGATTATTGTAAAAGGTATACATCAGTAAACCAAAATTGACTACACAATCCTGTTTTACACAAACTCAATTTAAAGATTAAAAGCAAAGAAGTATGAGGTGAAAATATTTCAAATATAAACCGAATACAAATCAGGTTCAAATGAGAAAAATAAATATGTATCTTCAAAGATTCCTCATCGGGCAACACAATTATCATACACAAACTATGCTTTTCATCAAATGGGCATTGCCTGTCCAAAGTGGTTCCTGCAAAGAGGCCATGCAACGTAACATGCAGACACGGTTTTAACATGGAAAAGAAAAACAAAACCCAAAATGAAACCCCCAAATCCCTCTCCCTCTCAGCCCTGCAGACTGAGCTCTTCACTGAGCTCTTCAACCAATAGCTGCTTGCAAGTAACCATGACAACAGGCTCTGCACCGGTTAGCAGTGAGTCTTAGAAAACTGATATAGTTCAAGGTCAAACACTGCATTTGCTCTTCTGTACAAACAAGTCATGGACTAATCAGCCAGAATTTGAGGCTCTCTCAGTTTTGAAATGAGGGCCCCACATTAGTGGGGCCACCATGATTTCCTGTTCCTGGGCTTTCTACTTAAATCCACTTGAACCCCCAGCTACTGAAGATGTTGCTGGAGCAGGATTAGGTGGCCAAGAAATATTTCCACTTAGTCTGTCCATCCTTGTGGTGTCTGGTGACAGCCGTTACAAGCCTCAACACGTCCAGCACCAGAACAGAAATCATATTCTCTTTTCTAGAGTTTGTTGAGCATTTTTATGAGTGTGATATATCTCTTTTTGTTTTAGTTATGCCTCTGCTTTATTTAGCTCATTGGTTTGGAGTTTATGGCATGTGTCAAGGATTCTCAGACTCTAGTCCAGGAGCCAAACGTAGTTTGCTACCTGCTTTTACTTAGTACGACATCTCGCTTGCTTTTGCACCATAAGACAGAGCTGAGCCACCGTGGCTAAGATTACATCCTGTGGAGCTTAGAATCCTCACTTTTTCATACTTTACAGGAAAAGTTTCTTCACTCCACATAAACAATCTTAATAATACTGACCTTCTTTGAAGGTTGTCTAGACCGTTAGATAAAATGCTGATGAGGACATTAATAGATTAATAGTGGATGTCAGTTTGATATGTCTGGCATGTACTACTCAGTCTGAACCTTTCTAAGAGTGGGACAATAAGTCATTGGTAATTTAATGCCTGAAGAAGGACCTAGGACCTTATATAAATAGTTCTTGCTTGAAAAACTGGACTGGGAGCAGGTGGAGAGCAGTGACTCAAAAGATAAAAGCACTTGCTGCTTGTTCCAGAGGAACTGGATTCAATTCACAGCACCCATGTGAAGGCGCACAACCTCCTGGAACTGAAGTTCCAGGGGTTCTGGTGCCTTCTTCTGGTCTTCACGGGTATCAGATGTGGACATGGTACACAGATGTATATGCAGGCAAAACACCGACACACATAAAATGCAAATTTCCAAAATTGAACCTGAGCTACTCTTCAGACTTCTAGGTCCAACTGTCAGTTTACAGGGCAATCTAAGAGTTTGATCCACATCTAAAATGATAAAAGGAATATTAAAAAAATGCAGACTGTAGCCAGGCAGTGGTGGCACATACCCTTAATCCCAGCACTTGGGAGGCAGAGGCAGGTGGCCTCTGTGAGTTCAAGGCCAACCTGGTCTACAGAGCGAGTTCAGGAAAGACTCCAAAGCTACAGAGAAACCCTGTCACAAAAAACAACAACAACAACAAATGCAGACTAGAAGATAGTTTATAGATAACAGAACCACGGTCCTTACGGTATTGTAAATGTGGAAAAGACTTAAGAGATGCCGTGATCTATCATAAACCATGATAATTATGTGGGTGTGAACTGTCACAGGTCATCTGTCAAGGGGGTAGGAGAACCTTGGAGACAGAGTTCCTACTTTGCATGTGCATCGTCTTGGTTTCAATTCCAAGAGCTCAGGAATGAAAGAGAGGGAGGAGGGGAAGGAGAATTAAAGCCAGGCACTTCACACAGTCTCAACATTAGACAGTATTCAAGAACAGCTACTGATCTCCTTAACTGATGAGTGGCGGAGTATTACATTTTTTAAGTCTTTGCTAATTATCATTAAGACATGTACGCTGAAGTATTTATAAGACATATGTCTGTGATTGCTTCAAGACGCTTAAGGGGAAAGAATCATAGTGGGAAAACACACAGCGTAAAATTGTGGAAAATTTGACAACTGCTGAAACTGCAGATGGCCACATGAACACATTAAACTATCTTCTTTCTTGCTGTGGATGTTTGAAAGATTAGATAATAATAATTAGAAAGTTAGATAATGAATGCGGCTCCTAGGGTTGCCACTTAGTGACTTGGGAAGAGTTGACAGCGTGATTATGTTGGGCTTTGTTGAGATTTTGGTTTTGTGTTTCTGTTTTGAAAAATATCTTGCCACACGTGTGTGTGTGTGTGTGTGTGTGTGCAAGTCATGGTGTGCCTGTGTCAGAGGACAACTTGAAGGAGTTGGTTCTCTCCTTTCATCTTATGGGTCCAGGGGCTCGAACTCAGATCACCAGATTTGGTTGCAAGCCCCTTTACCTGCTGAGCCCTCTTCCTTGCTTTGCTTCCCTTCTTGTTCTTCCACAATTTGCTCTTGGTGTCCTTCATGGTAACTTCCTTCCCATTTCTTGTGATTGGACTGTGTCGAGCTTCTTAGCATTAGACATGGACAGTTTCACATCAGGCTCTGCAGGAACTTACCTAAACATTTTTAGGGCCCTCGATTCCTCTTCAGCAAACCCAATTGGGGATGGTGTGTGTGTGTGTGTGTGTGTGTGTGTATGTATGTATGTATGTGTGTGTATGTTTAGATAAACTCATCTCTGAAAAGTCTTTTTGTTTGTAGTCATTCCTCTCTTCTGAAGGTTCAGCATCTTCTATTGATGAAATCATGTTTATTGTTCTTGATCAGCAGCCATCACAAAGCTGGCAGGTTTATTTTAGTGGTCTGTGAAAGGAAAAAAGTCTCAGATAACAGGCCAAGACGATTCTCAACTAGGAACATATGAGACTCACACAGTGGCATGAGCTTTTAATACTTTTTTTTTTGAAGGAGGGTATGAGTTACGAAAAGAACAGATTGAGAAATTCTGATCTGAAAGACAATGAAACCTGTACGAGGAACATAAATCTATCAGACAACAGCCGGAACTGGACATGTCTTCCTCTGTTTCCCCTGAAATGGCCCAGTGAAAGTAGACAGTTACATGAGATACCACTTCACACCCACAAAGATGCTGTAACAAAAAAAAATATAACAAATGTAGAGACTGGTGTGGAGACACTGGTCCCTCATCTGTGGTTAAGGGGGACATAAAATGAGCAGTCTACTTGAACAGTAGCCTGGCAGTTCCTCAGACACAAGCCTAGAGCCGTCACGTGATGCAGCAAGCCCATGTCCAGACAGCATCCAAAGGAACTGAAAACTTATGCACAAAACTCATAGCATGGTCATAGTATAAGTTGGTGATATGCCTCCATGGTAAAGTGTTTACCTAGCTTGTGTGAAGCCATGGGTGTGATCCCCAGCATACAAAAGGAAAGAAAACAGGTGAAATATTATAACCATGTGCCATTGACTAGCTAAGACATTAAACAACTCGAGTCCATTTACTATTGATAGATGATACTACACCATGGATGGACCTTCAGGATTGTATGCTTAATGAAGAAACTAACCCATTCCCAATCGCAGGCTGTATGATTCCTCTTACATACAATGCCCAGAATGATCAGATCCATACAGACACAAAGGAACTGGTGGCCTGTAGCATCTGAGGGGCCAGCATTGTACAGAGGAAGATGGATGAACTGCTCTGCTGTGAATTTCTTTGGGATGATGAGGCATTCTAAAATGATTCCACGATGACTGTACTCTATGCAGATAATAAGTCACTGAACTAAATGCTCTAAATGGGCAAATTGTTTGCTGGGTGAAATAGGTCTTGATAAAGATGCTATTAAAAATAAAATTGAGCTTCTTTTCCTTCTCTTTCTTTTGGCCAACCCCAGGGCCTCATCAGGCAAATGCTGTACCACTGACTTCATCCCTACCCTGGAACTGATATTTTTAGCCATCTGTTCTTTCTAAAAATTTCCTTCCTAATTGTTATCTTCTGCCTTTATTAAATTCTTTTGTGCATTTATGTGTCATAAGCTTGCCTGTTGAGGTCAGAGACAACAACTTGCCCAAATCAGATCTCTCTACCGTGTGAGTACCAAGAATCAAACCCGTATCATCAGGCTTGGTAGCAAGCACCCCTACACACTGAGCCATCTCACTGACTCCTTCTTCCTTTGTTTTAACATTTTTAACTAAATTAACAAGGTTATCATGTTACCAACTATGAAAGATAAACCTACCAGTGTAACTGGCATCGAGAACTCCACTGAAGCAAATTAGATTAGAAGGCTGTATAATGAATACAGACTTAGAGCAACCATATCAGATGAAGCTGTTTCCTAAGAGCGGGGAGCTTAATATTTCCCAGGGCGTACTTAGACTAGTAAGTTATGTGTTTATTTTACAGCTAGTTTTTTAAAAGAAAGCACGAGAGCTTTGGATATGAAAAGACAGACAGAGAGGAGCTAGGTTTGTTTAAACCTTGGAGTTTCTAGCACAAATTAGACAGGAGAACAATCTCCTAAGATGAGCAGAATAGAAAGAACATGAATCTGTGACCAGCTCTGTTCGATCTGAGTGACAGTCTATGAGAGAGCATCCTGCCTGTCTTAGTAACCGAGTCTAGTGATGGGTGGTGCATGACTATGGTGTTTTAAACATGGAAAGCTTTTTCCCATACGTAGGCAAACTGGTCCCAGACCACATTGAACTGCTTGCAAAAGGACTCTATGTCATAACAGAAAGGCTCTATGTCATCACAGAAGGGCTCTATGTCATCATAGAAGGGTTCTATGTCATCACAGAAGGGCTCTATGTCGTCACAGAAGGGCTCTGTGTCATCATAGAAGGGTTCTATGTCATCACAGAAGGGCTCTATGTCGTCACAGAAGGGCTCTATGTCGTCACAGAAGGGCTCTATGTCATCACAGAAGGGTTCTATGTCATCACAGAAGGGCTCTATGCCTTCACTGATGGGCTCTATGACGTTACAGATGATGCCACTGACATTTAACACACTTTGGTTAATTCTCTTCAAAGACTGTGCCTGACACTCTCACAGGGTTGAGTGAGAACACAGGGCTCAGGTAGGTGGGTTTATCAGTTTACAGGCAGGTTAACCTTTGTTCCTGAGTCTCAGTTCTCCATCAATCAGCCTTTAACTCAGTGGTTCTCAGCCTTCCTACGGCTTTCTAATGCCCACAACATTATGTCGTTGCTACTTCAAAACTGTAAGTTTGTTAATAGGAAAGATCGCAATGTAAATATCTGACATGCGACCCCTGTGAAAGGGTTGGCAGACCCACAAAGGGGTTGCAACCCACTGGTTGAAAACCGCTGCTTTCTCTGGGTTTGTGAGCTTGGACGTCCAGGAGCACACCACGATGGCCGGGGCTCACTTTTCTCGAACCAGCTTTAGATTCTCACTGCAGATTTGACGCGATGTCAAAGAAGCAGAGCTCTCATGTTACCCAGCCAGAGGGGCACGACAGCCAGGCTATTTATAACCCTGCCCTTTTAAAACTGTAGCGTTCGGTGCCTACCACAAGGCTTTAACCTGAGTTAATGACCCAAGTGGCCCAGTTGCTCAACCGCGATTCTAATTGTTAGCGTTCTAATTAGGAATGAGCCATTAACACTTTAAAATCTCAGCGCAAAAGCGTGGAGCTTTTTGGAGATATGAGGTGCGTATCATACTGTCCACCCTTTCAAAGTGCACAATTCGAGTTTCTTGCACACATTTGCCGGCTGGTGCAACAGGCCTCCCATCTTCAGGATGTCTTGTGTAAAGCCGCGGTGCCCCATGTGGTCTGCTTGGATTTTAAGACTCCTTCATGCTACACCACATGTCAAAAATTATAACATTCCAATGTTTGAACCTGCCACAACAAATTATCTACTTATCAGGCGGCAAATACCCTGTATAAAATTTTTTCTTTTTCTTCTTTCTTTCTCTTTCTCTTCCTCCTCCTCCTCCTCTCTTCTTCTTCTTCTTCTTCTTCTTCTTCTTCTTCTTCTTCTTCTTCTTCTTCTCCTTCTCCTTCTCCTTCTCCTTCTCCTTCTCCTTCTTCTACTTCTTCTTCTTCTTCTTCTTCTTGTTTTTTAAGACAGGGTTTCTCTGTGAAACAGCCCTAGCTATTTTAGAACTCACTCTGTAGATCAGGCTGGCCTCGAACTCATAGAGATCCATCTGCCTCTGCCTCTGCCTCCCGAGAGCTGGGGTTAAAGGCGTGTGCCACCACTGCCCGGCCAGCATAAAGATTTTCTGTAAAAAATGAAAAGCCAGATGTGGTGGCCCATGCCAGAATACCCAGCACTCGGGAAGCTGAGGTATCATGAGTTTGAAAACAGTTTAGACTGCGACAAAGACCCTGATGCAAACAAAAATAAAAACACAAAGCCATTTATAATCCCAGAATTTACACGGGCTTCTGTTTCTTATGTTATTCAATTGTTTTAAATTTTTACTTTACTTGTAGTTTTTAACGTGCGTGTACGACTGCAGTGCTCATGGAGGCCAGCAGAGGGAGTCAGATCCCCTGGAGCCAGAGTTAGAGGCTGCTGTGAGCTGTCTGATAGGTGCTGGGAGCAGAACCTGGGTCCTCTGGAGGAAGCAGTAAGTGTTCCCAGCTGCTGAGCCGTCATCTCTCCAGCTCCTCTTCAGTAATTTAAGAATCCTAGTTGAAGTATAATTTCTCAGAAGTCTGGGTGTGACCTATGACACAGAACATGAATTATAGAGAATGTAGTATTAGATTCTAGCGTCTCTGAACTAGTGGAGACTTTACTCTGGCATCTGCACTTGTCACATCCGACAGTCTTCCGGTGCTGCCTCTGCATTTCGATAGATGTGAGGCACCAGCTAAGTCAATGCAATGTTTACCTGGTGGCGTTTCCACAGTGGACAAAGACCTAGGTAGGTAGATAGCTAGAAACTTCCAGACTACCCCAGACTGCATCCACTCTTTATATCCAAGCCTTCAAGTAACCACACAGCCCCTTCTATAGTGAGGACGTATCTCCATGGATTCTCAGGATGCAGAGGGATGGAGGCCTAAATGGGACCCTCTCGTGATCCTCCTGCCTCTGCCTCCTTCAGCAAATCCTACCGGCGTGCGCCACCACAACCGGCAAAATGGGACCCTCTCGAAAGGGATGGCTCAAGCTGTATAAAGGACAAGCTGGGTCTCACTTTGAAAACATAACAGAACCAGTTTTTACAGAGCTGTGTAGTTTCCCTGGCAATAATCATTTCCACTAATTGATGGTTTGTTGTTGCCTGAAGATTAGAACTTCAAGACGCTCTGGAGCGGCTAAATAGTCACGGCACTACAGCAGCGTCGGTTGCTGTATGAAAGAAATGGCACCTTCAAAGCAGTTCCAGGCAGGTTGGAGCGACTTGAAAGAGTTCCGAATAAAGCATTGCAGAGCAGGGTGTAAACTCAGGCAGGCAACAAATGTCCTGGAAACACAAATGTTCCGGTGCTGGCTCAGCTAATGGACACCGAGCTGTGACATATGTTTACTGAACTGTAAGTGCAGATGGTGTAACAACTGTTAGAGTAGTGAGTTAAAACAGTGTCTACAAAGAGCCTAGAGCACATCAGGCTTGCTGTAAATATAAGCCAACTCTGGACGGATTCCAGTTTGGCCTATGTCAAGTGCCAGTGTAAAAATCTTTGTTTTATGAAACAAATTCCCGGGGCTGAGGAGAGGATGCAGTGAGTTCAGGGCTTGCCACACAAATGTGAAGACCTGGTTTTGGATGCCTGGAAGACACGTGAAAGGCCAGGCTTGGTGCATATCTAGAAACTCGGCACTGCAGGGTCCCAGGGGCTTGAGGGCCAGATGGCCCTGCCAATGAGTGAGTCCCGGTTCAGAGAGAGGCTTTCTCTCAGAGAGTAATGCAGAGTGATAGAGGAATATAGCCAGTGTTCCACTCTCTGACATCCTCACGCGCGTGAGCAGGTGAGTGTGCACACACACGTGCATACACACACACACACACACCCTTTCTGAGTCAACCACTGCAGCGGTTTTGAAAGTTTTTGCACAGTGCAATCAGTGACTAGTTCACTTCCACATGACATCATCGGGCAAGAACAATATAGGACAAACACAGTAAGCAGTAGGAGGTCAGAGGTAACCCTGCCATGCACTAGATGTAACTTCTGAGAAAAATGTTTTTGAGTCTCTTTTTCCTCAAAATTTGATATTTTGAAAGGCGAAAGATTTATACCATCTGAAGAGAAACCAGAGAATAAAACTCAGCATTTTAATCGCATCACGAAATTGATGGACTTCTAGGAGACACGGTGGTTTATTGATGGAGATTTGGAATAGTGGCTAAAAAAGAGAGCTTAAGGCATCTTCCCACTGTCCAACCTGCAAATGTGAAAGTCTTGTGTGCCCGGGTGCCTTCTGTTTCCATTCAGGTCCAGGAATCACCTCTGACTATTCTCCTACCTGCTCCTCGCTGCGTGAAGAAGAGCTAGGCCAAGGCTGTCAAGAACCCTAGACGCGTGGGAACTGGTAGACCTTCTAATATCTCTGCAGTTCTCAGGTTCTATCCTAATTAGCTCCAGCTGTCAACTGAGATGAGTCACCTGGGAAGACGGAGGCTCGGCGAAAGGAGCGTCTTGCTCAGATAGGCCTGTGGACATGCTGCTTTCGGGCAGTGTTTTGGTTTTGTTGTTATTTTGGTTTGTTTTTTCAAGACAGGGTTTCTCTCTGTAGCCCTGGCTGTCCTGGAACTCACTCTGTAGACCAGGGAGTGGGCGGGGCTTGTCTCTTAAAGGGACAGGACAGACCATTACATAAGTCCCTCCCAGACTCGGCAGGAAAGCGTGAATGGTGACTTCTCTTGTCAGCTTGACTTTGCTTTGAAACAGTACAGCTTAAATATATACAAACACATCAGTAGAGCAGGTCTTCTCTGGTTCCCTTTAGCTGATCCGTGCCTCAGAGGATGTTGTCTCTTGAGGTTGCCCGAGTCCCAATCTTCCCAACATTACCACCAGCAGAAAGGACAGATGTGGACTCATGAGTGGACATAGGGCCAAGAGAAAGGCAGAAAGGGTATCATGTTTAAGGAAGGAAGAGGACATACTAATCTGAGAGCTCTGCTAAATGAGAAGACCATCAGAATTGTGAAGCAATAGTCTCAGAAATTTAGTTAAGATAGGTGTGGCTGTCACTGGGGGACTTCATGGAGACAACCCTGGGTGACAGGGTGTGGGTAACACTGTAAACAATGCCTAGTACCTGTTTCAATGGCCCTCAGTGTTATTGCCAGTCAACTGAGAAATGACCTGGTTTCATGAGTATGTAACTGCCCATTTAAAAATGGGATCAGGGGCTCAAGAGATGGCTCAGTGGTTAAGAGCGCTGACTGCTCTTCCAGAGGTCCTAAGTTCAATTCCCAGCACCCACATGGTGGCTCACAACCATCTATAATGAGATCAGGTGCTTCTTTCTGGCATGTAGGCAGAACACTGTATACTTAATAAATAAAATCACTTAAAAATTAAAAATAAAAAATGGGATCATATTGTGTAGGAGGTATTTTGTGTCTGGCTTCCTTCATGTAGTATAATGCCTGGTTTTATTCTGTTCTCATGATCTGGAAATTCTTACGAATTTTGCGTTTGAACTTACGATTACTGAATGAAACTTGACGGAACAAATAGGCATGCTTGTGGACAGTGGAGATGCCAGGGACAGAGGTTCCGAGGGACTGCCAGGCAGCCAAGTGCTCTGTGGAGTTGGTAGGTGGCCAGTGCAGAAACTGGAACCTGAGTGGAGGTGACCGCAGTTGCCACAGTTGCAGCCATGATAAAAAGGGAGGCTCCGTCAGCCAGGACCAGAGATGGGATGCTGTTTGCTACGCTGTCTCCCTGCAGTCTGAACAAGCATCAGCTCTCCGGTTAAGAGCAGAAACAGGAACTGCGGTTGAGTAGGCAGCAACCTGGCAGTAAAATACTGAAGATGAAACTCATACACCTGGGCGCTGCCGTGAAGCACGTTGGGAAGTGATTAGAATCTGCAGAGTACAAAATCTCTATTCCCCCCCCCCACCCCACCCCTAAATGCTGGACTATCACAGAGCAAATCCCCAGAGGCTTACAAGCGAAACTGAAAGTCATTACATTCATCGGAAAAGATTATTGCCACGAGAAGTGTCTAAGAAGTTATTATCAAGAAAGAAAACTTTAAGATGAAATTTTCCTTGCAATAAAATTCTTCTTAAAACCACTGAAATTATCCTAGACTATAAATGAACTTAGCACGGTTATTGGAAATTGACCAGGATAGAAAAGCGATGTGATTTTATTATGCCAGCAATAAGCACTTGAAACTTGAGATTCAAATGTGTGTGACGCGTGATAACATTGCAGTCCCGAAAGGTGTAGGCTCTCAGAGGATAAACTTCTGACGCTTGCATAACGTGTGCTTTAAAGACAGTGTGCCAGTGAAAGAAGCCAGACGTGGCTTGTTACCGAATGTGTGTTCGTTCAGGTGATCATCCTGGAAGAGAAAACTAAAGCGGCAATAATCAGAATAGGCTTGCCAGTGACTGAGAAACGGAGGTGGGGTTGTGGCTGCCTCGACTGTCAAAACAACAGGGTTCAGAGTCACCTAGGAGACACACAATTTGAGCACATCTGTGTGGGTACTTCCAGGGAGGATTGAGAATCGAGATCTGCCCTGAAGGTTTTTTTTTAATGCTTTTGTTTTTGTTTGAGACGGTTTCTCTGTCTCTGTGTAGCCCTGGCTGTCCCAGAACTTGCTCTCTACACCAGGCTGTCCTGAAACTCAGAGATCCTTTTGTTTCTGTCTTTTGTGTGCTGAGATTAAAGGTGTGTGCCTCCATACCTGGATCTATTTGGTTCTTTTTTAAAATCATTTTTACTTCTATACTGATATTCTGTATTGTTTATCACTCTCAAAGCTTCCTTCTAATCCTTTAGATATAACTTTTTCTAGTCTTTTGGAGATGTTTTAAATAGCCGTCTCACGAGGGAGGGGGACTTGATCGCGGGAGGGGGAGGAAAATGGGAGGTGGTGGTGGGGAAGAGGCAGAAATCTTTAATAAATAAATTAAAAAAAAGAAAAAATAGCCGTCTTAGTCATCATTACTATTTTTTTAAAAACTATTTTATTATTATTTTATGTGCATGAGAGTTTTGTCTGCATGTAAGTTTATGCACCACACAAATATCGGGTGCCCTTGGAAGCCAGGAGAAGGCTTCAGATTCCTAGAGATTGGTTGTTAGCTGACACGTGCATGCTGGGAATTGAACCCAGGTACTCTGGAAGATCAGCCAGTGCTCTTAACTACTGAGCCATCACTCTAGTTCCTCATCCCACCTCCTTTATGTCAGTCCAGCACCTAGACTTTATAAAGGACACTTTCTGTGCTGGCTAGTCTTAAGCCAACTTAATACAAGCTAGAGTTATTTGAAAGGAGTGTAGGTGGAGGTTGCTCATTTGTTCCTGACTGCCCAGACCTGAAATAATCACACAGAAACTATATTATTTGCAATACCATTTGGCCAATAGCTTGAGTGTATTTCTAGCTAGCTCTTATATCTTAAATTAACCCATTTATATTCTTTTATATTTTACCATGAGGCTCATGGTTTACCGGCAAGGTTCTGGCGCATCTGTCTCCTGCAGTGGCTACATGACATCTCTTTGACTCTGCCTACTCTCTCCTCCTCTATCTGCTTGGAATTCCCACCTTGCCTTGTTCTTTGCTGCAATAGGTCTAAAGCAGCGTCTTTATTAACCAATGGTATTCGCAGCATACAGAGGGGAATCCCACAGCAGGAGGGAACCTCAAATGAGAAAATGCCTCCATAAGATCCAGCTGGCATTTTAATTAGTAATTGGTAGGGGAGGGCCCAGCCCATTGTGGGTGGAATCACCCCAGGTTGGTGCTCCTGGGTTCTACAAGAAAGAAGTCTGAGCAAGCCAGTAAGCAGTACCCCTCAACTCTTGCCTCCAGGTTCCTGCCCTATTTGAGTTTCTGTCCTGACTTCCTTCAATGATGAACAGTGCTGTGAAAGCGTAAATTGAATAAACCCATTCCTCCTTGGTCACGGAGTTTGGTAGCAGCAATGGTAACTGTAATTAGACACTTCCTTTCAGTTGCTGCTCTCTGAATACGTGCCACGTCTTCCTGATGCTTGGTATGTCTCAAAAGTTTCTGGTACATTGGTAACAAGATAACATGGCAGCTGTATTCTCTGTACTCCCTGGGGTGCTAGTGTTGTTGTTACTGTGTTAGTGTTGGTTAGTGTCTTTCACGAGTTAATTCTGTAGTCTGTATTTTTTCTCACGTGTAGCCACTGGAACTCTTACTCAATTAGTTGAGCACTAGCTGTTAATTAGAGATTCCCTTAATAGCCCTCCAAGTCGCTGCAGGTAGGCCACCTCTGTGTGTTAGCACACCTTCAACACTCAGTCAGGCAGCTGAAAATTCTGACTCAGCTTACACACTTGTGCCTAAAGTCACAAGAGCAGCCAGAAGCCAGAATTTAGAGCCTTTTTTAGTTATTCTGGGATATCCATATCTATCTATCTATCTATCTATCTATCTATCTATCTATCTATCTATCTATCTATCTATCGGTATTGTGTGTGTATGTGTGCGTGTGTAGTTGGTTCTCTCCACGGATCAAACTCAGGTCACTGGGCTTGCATGGGAAGGACTTCTATCCACGGATCCACCCCAAAGGTCCAGCAATTTGCTTTTAAATGTTCTCAGCAAACATCTCCAAGAAAAGGCTGTAGTACTGGGCATGCTCAGAATCAGAATAAAGACAGTCTTTGAGTACAGTCCCCAGGGGCCAACAAAGCAGGTGAAATAATGCCAGCTCTCCAGGACAGAGCTCTGAAGAACTCCGACTCAGGTGGCTCCTTCCATTGCCTCCTGGCTGCTGGCTTTCTTCCTGATCAGAAAGCTGTGCAGGCTTCAAAGCTAACACAGCTGGGGGGGGGGGTGAGGAGTCGCTTTCTTTCCAGGTTTCAATCATTTTTCTTGCATAAATACTCCTTGGTTTGCTGTAAACCTTTAGCTAATTTTCAGAATTCTGGAGAGAGAAAAAAATTGGTTCTGACCATTTTTGCCCTTTTTTTCATTGATTTTAGTGAAGAATGTTCAAGGATTTTTGTTATTTTCCTTCCTGTCTTTTCCTTTTTACTACAAACTCGACACTTTTTTTTTTGTTGTTTTGTCAGAGGTACAGAGTTTTGAAGATGAAAGATTATTGATAGAAGTTTTTAAAGAATCTGTGAAGTAGTCAAGAGAGATGAAAGAAAATGTATATCCAGCAATATCCAGGATATTTGCCATCTTCCCCCTCTCCCTGCTATTTTTTTTAAGTATTAAAATATAGGGCTGGACAGTTGGCTCATTGGTTAAGAGTGCTCACAAAGGACCCAGGTTCGATTCCTCATACCCACATGGTGGCTCACAACCATCTCTAACTCCAGTTCCATGGGATTTGATGGCCTCTTCTGACCTCTGTGGGCACCAGGCATGGATGTGGTACACATCATACATACAGGCAAAAAATTAATACACATAAAATAATGAAATATATCTAAAAAGTAAATATATATAAAATATATTATATATATAATTACATTACTTCCCTCCATTCTGTTTCCTTCCTCCATCCAGTTTCTTTCAAATTCCTGGCCTCCTGGTCTTTAATTGTTGTTGTTTTAAACACACACACTCACACACACACACCACAAATACAACCTTCTGAGTCTTTCAATGCTGTTTGCATGTACACGATTTCAAGGCTGACCACTTGACGTTGGATGACCAATTCGGGGGCTATCACCCTGAGGGAGACTATTTCTCCACTCTGGTCTGTGAGACACGCCCACTACACATTATCATGTCTGTTGATGTGATGCTTGTTCAGGTCTGGTGTTCATTTCTCTTAACATCACCACACAATAAGAAAACATTGCCTACAACAAGAGGGAAAAAAAAAAAAACAAGAAACAAGAAAGGGAGAGAGAGACTGGCCAATCCACATCATCAAGCCACACATATACTTCCTGTCAATCTTTTTACCATTTTGTAGTAGGATATCACTGTTCTTTTGAGTGTTCCCAAAAGACCTACAGACACGCATCATTGGCAATGTGTGTCTGTGAGCAGATTTTCAGATATCCTTCTGAATTATAATACCAGGTATTGCGAAACATCTTGAGATAGATAGCCTGTCCTTAAGGGACCAAACGAATAAATATGAAACAAAATGACATCTCAGTGGCTCCAATTAATTTTGTTTTATTAGTTCTGCATTTCCCGTGTTCCTGTTACATAATTATTTATAATTTATATTCATAACTGCTTCTTAATTTGTAGTAATTTTATCACTCGGAGGATAATTGTTAATTATTTTTTCCCTGTGATTATCATGGAAGAGAAACAAGGCTTTTGCAGAGTGCAAAATTAAATTGGAAGGGAATTTCAAACAGTCACGCTCCCCTCGGCCCTGGCATCCCAGATGGTGCGGACGGTTTGTGTTCGGAGTTACGCGCAATGACAGATGTCGGGAGCAAATATTTTCCGCATATTAATGAGAGCAGATGCACTCTGCCCCTTCCATATTTCCATATTAGCAGCTCTCGCGCTGACGAGGAATGCTGATGAGAACTTTCTCCACTGGCAGCAGGAGAACGGTTTGCGCGCGCACGCGTGTTCTTCTGTAGTTCAATACCCGGAAAACGAAACATCTTAGGCTCTGCTGCCCATTTCCGGAGAAAGTCACCATGTGACTTCAGCGGTTCTCCCTTTGAAATAAGCTACTGGACTGACGCACGTGCTGGTGAGATGGCTCAGTGGTTGAGATCATTCACCGTACTGGCGGAGGACCCGGGTTCAGGTCCCAGCACCCCTGTAGTGGCTCACAACCATCTATAACTCCACTTCCAGGAAATTCAGTGCCTCTTCTGACCCCCTTAGGTTCCTGCATGTATACGATGCTCACACACACACACACACACACACACACTTAAACAAATTAATAATATTATGTTTTAAGGCTAATAAGCATAGATAGAGTAACAACATATGCACTCAGCATCATAATTAAGAACAAGGCAATAAACAATTTTTTCCAAATAATTGAAATTTATTCTGAGGTCTGAAATATATATACATAGATATGTATATATATTTGAAATACACACATACACATATATGAATCAAGGCTGGAGAGACGGCTCAGCCGTTAAAGACTAGGTTCATAACCAAAAATATGTATTTGAGGTCTCATAACCCAGGATGATCTTTAACTCATTGTGCAGCTGAAGGTAACTTTAATTTACAATCCCATGCTTCCACCTCCCGAGTGTCAGGACTATGGGCATGCGCCCAATACCCAGCTTATGACTGATGTCATGTTGGCAATTATACTCTTGGAAATCTCTCTAAAACTTATCCCATAGTTAACTCGTTGATAACTGAGAGAGTAATTTCAACTTCAGCTTTGCACTTTAGGTCACTAGTGGGAAGGCTGAGGAGGCGACTGAGTGATGTGTGCCATACAGCACGGGGGGGGGGGGGGCTAAAGGACAAAGGCCCTGCAGGAAGTCCCCCAAGTCTGATGATCCCTTCTGGGAATCCTGAGAACCTGATTAAAAGCCTGAGCCCAGGTTTTTAACGAAGGCTAATGTATGTTTGGTATAAGAGCAAAAAAGGTATCTACCCTAGACACATCATAATGAGAAAAAGAAAGCCAGAGATACAAGGGAAGAAGTTATGGAGAGAGAGAGAAAAAAAAAAAAAACCTTGTTCCTTAAAAAGAAGTTTAATCCCTCTTAACTTCTCATCGGTGACAGCAGCAGACAGGGTGCAATGACTTCTTTTTGAGCTGAGAGGAAGTACCAGCCAGTCTAGAATTCTATATCTGGTGAGAGTATCTTTAAATAACGAGACTAATATAATAAGCTTCAAGCAACAAAAAAGTTTGTTGGGAGTTTGCTGTGAGCGATCTACCCTTGAAGATATATGAAAAGATGTATTTTCTTTTTTAAAGAATTTGTTTTTATTGTATGTACCTGACTGGTGACACACGGTGGCCAGGGGAGGGCGTCAGATGCCCTGGGAGCAGAGTTGCAGGCAATTGTGACAATTCTCCAGGGTGCCGGATCCCAATCCAGATCCTTAGAGCAGTGAGTGTTGGTAACTGCTGAGCCATCTCTGGAGCCCTGAAATGACACATTTGAAATAGGAAGAAGGTTAAGGCTGAACCTTCTGGGGAGACACTTTATGACGTAATGTATAGCACCAATTCTGTGCTCTTTAGCCTCACACTGTTGCCTCTGGAGCAGCGGTTCCCAGCCTTGCTGATGCTGCGGCCCTTGAATACTGTTCCTCAAGCTGTGGTGACCCCCCAACCATAAAACTATTTTCTTGCTACTCCATAGCTGTAATTTTTCTACTGTTATGAATGGTAATGTAAACATCTGCTATGCAGAACATCTGATATGTGACCCCCCATACACAAGGGGTTGAGACCCAAAAGTTGAGAACCACTGCTCTAAATGATAGATTTATAATGATAGGTTTAGAGATCGGAGACAAGACATGGACAGGGTCTTAGTTTTAGATTAAATGCATAGGAAATTGGATTAATCATTTATTAGTAACTTCATCTATAACCCAAGGACTAGGGGCATCTCTAGTAGGAGCTGTAAAGAAAGCCATGTAGATAGAGAAGATAGGGTTGCCGAAGCAGCTCTGTGTGCCTGGGAGCCAGCAGCAGGCACCCGTGTGTAATGGACATTACACACGTATTTGTTGAAGACTAAATGGGTAACGCTGAGCTGCAAATAATATGATCAAATTGATACAATAACAAAATTAATAGCGAAAAAGGAAGCACAGTGAACGAGAAAGTAGTTTTTGTTTCGTGTTTCATGTGAAGGTGGTTTCTTCCCAACTAAATCAAAATGATAGTACCTACAAGCACAAATCAAAGTCTGTCTGTCCTCCAACGTCCTTCCCTTCCTTCCTTTCCTCCTCTCTCCCTCCTCCCTTCCTAAGCTGCTGAAAAGAATGAACCAAGGATGCTGTCCCAGCATCTTTGCCTTCTCACTGCTGATTCTCCCTTAAATCTGCGATGGAGGTCCTGATTCTGGTGCCCCTCAGGACCTGAAAGTCATTAAATATCCCAAAGACCAGTAAGTCCTTTCTGTTGGCTTGCTCCCTTCTTGAAGGTGTGAAGGTATTTGACGTCTGCAAGATGTTATTCCTGGAATTTTTCCAATCTGGTGAGATGGTGAGAAAAATATGTCCCTTCGACTGCCCTTTGTTTGTTTTGCCTTTTACTCTTCCCCCAAGAACAGCAGTTCCCTAAAATTCTGTGTTTTGTGTGCTGTGTCCAAACACTTCTCTTTGTACGTCTCTCTCCATCTCTTTGAAGTGTACAGCCCACTTTTAGTTTTTCTTTTTTCTTTTCTTCCTTTTTTTTTTGTTGTTGTTGTTTTTTCGAGACAGGGTTTCTCTGTGGCTTTGGAGCCTGTCCTGGAACTAGCTCTTGTAGACCAGGCTGGTCTCGAACTCACAGAGATCCGCCTGCCTCTGCCTCCCGAGTGCTGGGATTAAAGGCGTGCACCACCATCGCCCGGCTACAGCCCACTTTTAGAAGGTCAACCATTGTCACCAGAAGAAAAGCAGTGCTAGTGAAGCCAAGAGTAGTTTTTTCCTGAGGCATTTTCCAATGCTGACCACTGACCCCCCAACCCCCATTCTCTGGACACTGTGTACCCTACAGAACAATTCAGTTCTGACACTAAGTGTCAGATTCCACAGGCTCAGACCAATAACACGGACCCCATATCTGATAACTCGCTAGTCTTGGCTACCTGTTCTGTCTAAACAGTTCTAACTTGCATGTTTCATAAACCCACTCATTGGATGAAGTAAAGAAATTTAAAAAAAGGATGTGCCTACTCTTCGGTGTGGTGGAGGGGAAAGTTTATTATAGTTAAAGGGAGAACACAGCCAGAGGCAGGGACATCTGGGAGAGCTGGTCCAATGAGGAGGGAGGGGGTACTACGTGCAACAGCCTGGAGACCAAAGATACAAAAGGGGTGGGTAGCCAAAATGGCTGGGTAATGTAGGGGAGAGCCTCTGGGGGGCTGGAAAGGTCAGGGGAGGGGGTATGCCAGCCACACCCTATGTCAGGGCTTCTTTGATATGTTAAACAGACACCTCAGTCTTTTGTCCTAGGGTCTAAGACTCAACCCTCAACTGGCTCTTCGTGGTCTCTCACCCCAGGGAAAGTGTCCTAGTGTTTCCTAGCTGACAGTTTGAGGCCAGTCTGGTCTACAGAGTGAGGGCAGGACAGCCAGGGATCTGCAGAGAAACCCCGTCTAGAAAGGAAAAAAAAAAAAGGTGGAGAATAATTGGTCCTTTAATGAGATAATGTATGGTTTATTCTGAAGGAAGTTCCACCTCAATCCCCTTCCTTCATGTCTCTGCCCAAACCCTGTCTATCTCCGTAAGCTCATCAAACACAGCTTCTCCTCCAGAGACGTTCAAGACCACCCCCACAGGGTCTTTAAATTGTTTCCCACCCCCCAAATAAACAGACCTGTGTTTTGTTTTTGTTTTTGGGTTTTTTTTTTTTTTTTTTTTGGGTTTCTTTTCCTCATCTCTGTTAGGAATAATCTTAAGAAGAGCCTCTCTGCCGAGACAAATAATTCCAATCAGACCAAATTAGACCCAATCAATGTTCATGTTTACTGCAGCGATCCTCGGGGGGTGGGAAAGCATTCTGGTGGGGAAAGGGGGAGCACGCAGAACCCAAAAACCACACGTCCTTTTTTTCTCAGCAGCAGCCTGAAAAGCCTGCGACCTTGGGGAGGGGTCAGCACTTGGAGGACTCTCTGGACCAAGGCAGCTCTCAGCAGGAGGGGGCTTGAGGTGGAGCTTTCTGCTCCATTGGCGCCCTGAGGATGAGTGCCAGGGGCTGGGGTGACCCTTTCAATCACCCCAGACTCCTTGGATATAGGGCTGTTAGAGGGCTGGTGCAAGCCTGGGCACTGCATCTCGGTGTTCTCACTGAAGCCAAGTGGCTGCTTCCCTGCTCTGAGGCTACTTACAAACGGAACAAACGACTTTCTTTCATCCACTCGCCATCTTCCTCCTCTGAGGCACCTGCCGAGACTTCCAGCTTACCTGCCCTGTGGTTTCTCTAATAGGATTGTATACGAGCTTTCTCCTGAGTCTGTCTTAAAATTCTTCTGTTAATGAAACTGAGAGTCTCGAGAAAGGACCTCAATTTCCTCAGTAACATGTGACACCCCAGGGGGCTGGAGAGATGGCTCAGCGGTTAAGAGCACTGCCTGCTCTTCCAAAGGTCCCGAGTTCAATTCCCAGCAACCACATGGTGGCTCACAACCATCTGTAATGAGGTCTGGTGTCCTCTTCTGTGCAGACATACACACAGACAGAATATTGTATACATAATAAATAAATAAATATTTA
>NW_026067938.1:6342494-6496268 GCF_014885135.2 Alexandromys fortis
GGGGGCTGAGAGAGAGAGAGAGAGAGAGAGAGAGAGAGAGAGAGAGAGAGAGAGAGAGAGAGAGAGGAGTGTGTGTGTGTGCGTGTGTTTCACAAACCTTTACCTCCTGGTGAACACCCTCTGTTTTCAGCACAGCTAGCGGCACAGGGCACTGTGGTGGTTCTTAGTTCTGTCTCAGCTTGTTCATGCTACTGTGACTGCATACCACAGGCCGAGCAGCTTTTTTTGTTTTGTTTTGGTGTTTGAGACAGGGTCTCACTCTGCAGCCGTCGTCTGGAACTCTCTGATGTAAACCAGGTTGGCTTTGAATTTGTAGGTACCAGCATGGCTCTGCCTCCGGAGTGCGGGGATAATAAGGCCTGCACCACCACTACTCGGCTCAGACTGGGTCACTCCTAATGATCAGAAATGTGTTTAGCTTATGGTTCTGGAGGCTGGAAAGTCCTTGTGGACAAGAGAGGGCAAGAGGGCATAAACCTAGACTTTTTAACAAACCCACTCCAAGGCGCCCACTCCAGCAGCGATCAGTCTGTTGTTGCTCTGTCTTCACGATTCCAAACATCTCCCTCTAGACTCCTCTTCCCCATATTGTGGCTTCAAGGACCAAGTTTTCAACACATGGCCTTTGTAGTACACATTCAAACAGGAACAATCCCAGAGCACTGTTTTCACCAAGAATGAAGAAAATATATTTCTATAAATCAGAGATTAATGAGTTACCTCTGGCTAATATACTGAAATAGGTTTGGTTCCTGGTTGCCCACAGAGCCTCAATGATCTCATTATTAAATGCTGATTTAAACTGAGGTGCAGCAAGGCAGTGTTCATGGTGTTTCACTAAGATCTGTGAATTCGAGAGTGACGTGCCCTGACTTCCGCCCCCCACCCACCCCCAGTTTATTATATGGTTCTCTTTGGAACAGGGATAAAATTAGCTGATTCATTAAAGTGGCAATGATACAAAGGTAAGAAACAAATGCAAAGCCGAGCTGACACAGGAAAATCAGGTTGCGCAAGTGAATCATCCCACACACCCACTTGTATTTCTTTTGCATCTCTATTTGGGTGCATAGTAGAGTGCAATCATGAGGACTCATAGAATCTTTCTAAGGATATGCTTGGATTCGTACCAGCAGGATCCGCCGCTTCCTTTATGGCCCAGTTCTAGTCATACCTTGAGGTCTTTGAGGAGAAAAGACACAGGATTAGTGACTCATTGATTAGTGACTCAAAAAGACCTGTGGAGGGCCCCCACAGTCCCCTTACAAGCTGGGGCAGCTATAGAATGCAAAGAGGGAAGGAACAGGGGGCTGAAATCTTTCCGTTTTTGGCTTATGGCCAGCAGTTATGGGGTGGCTGGGAAGGAAGTGGTGAGTGAAAGGTCAGGTGACCAATAAACATCTTTTGTCATTAATTGTTACTGGGGTCAACAGGATGGGCACCTGGGTAGCTAGAGAAACAAGCTGGAACCAAATTACTTTAGTTTTGGGAATTGCGTTACCTAATTAAAATGGAAGAGCTTTGCAGAATGTTGTGATCATTCCTACCTTTTGGTTTTATGAGATAGATGGAAAATGAGAATAGTTTCCAGTCTAACTACTTTTTGCTGAACAAGCGTAGCACCTATGGTGACCTGAATGAGAACCCCCCCAACCCCCCCCCCTCCAATAGGCTGGCATATTTGAATACTTGAACAGTTCCACCAATTCGTGGAACTGTTTGGGAAGGATTAGGAGGTGTGGCCTTGGAGTGGCCTTGTTGGAGAATGTGTGTCACTAGGAGCTGGCTTTGAGATTTCAAAAGCCAGTGTCAGGCCCAGTGTCTTGCTCTCTGACTGCTGCCTACAGATCAGCGTGTGAAACTCTTAGCTAACGTTCTAGAGCCATGGCCCATCTGCTTTTCACTACAATGATCATGGAGTAACTCTCTAAGTAGAGACGCCATGAAGCTCCGACTTGAGATGGATGTAGGTTAGAATCTTTCTGGTGAGCCACGACCCTGTGGTGATACACAGATTAGTAGATATGGGTTAAAGCAAGATGTGAGAGTTAGCCAAGAAGAGACTAGAATGAATGGGCCAGGCAGTGTTTAAATGAATACAGTTTCTGTGTTATTATTTCCGGGGGCTAAGCTAACCATGCGTGAGCCGGGCAGCCTGCTCGCCTCATCACTACACTGAGGGACTCCAGGGAGTGAAGACTTCTGAAAAGGATGAATACATTATCTCATTAAAGGGATAATTATTCCTCCCATCTCCTTAGCATGCTTCTGGCGAATTAGCTTTACTGAGATATGGTCTCTTGACCAGGTGATTAACAGCCCAGTTAGATTAGCTCTTAAAGGAGAAGACAACAGTTTGTGATGTTCTGATCTCTGGAGCAGAGCAAAATGTTGAGTTCCTACTCAGAGCCAGAGGCAGTACTGATTCCTTTCTTTTAACCAGAAGAAAGTAGTTTTTCATTTATAGACCCCAGTGAAACCTTGAAATCTCTATCTTTTCACATGGAATTTTAAATCTTAAGTGAGAAATTATGGTGCTTCCCCTTTTAGGGTTACCAGGGAATCAGGAGGTGGGGACAAAGCTGATTATGAGGGAGGGATCCATTCTCAATGACTTCTAAGCATGTTAATCCCTGTCTAGCTACCTTGCAGATTCATATGTTGAATTAGTAATCACAATTGTGATGACACGGATGCTGGGGACATCATAAGGAAAGAAATGAACCAACGAGGGCACGTGAAGTGATTCAGCGGGTCCTGCCAAGATATGCCACTAAGTGAATATGCCGTGCAACAGAGTTAGTGCAAGAAGTTTATTGGGAAAGAGGAATAGTGAAAGAGTGAAAGCCCCTGTTGGAGTCGGGACGTGAGAGTGACAGGCAGGCAGGCAGGCAGGCAGACAGACAGACAGACATACAGCAGGGAAGAGGAGTAAGAGACAAGAAAGGCAAGAGAGGAACAAGAGAGTGAGTTGTGCCTGGCGGACACTTTTAAGGAGTGCACACGCTGAAGAGCTGAGGGTGGAGAGGCAGCTGGGCACAGGTGATGACGTAATGGCCTCGGCAGCAGAGGGAGGTGGGAACTAACAGCAAAAGTCACGAATGGCACATGCTCTATAGGAAAGTAGAACCAGGCTATAAAACCTTAAAGCCTGCTGGGTGGTTGGTGTACACCTGTAAGCACTCAGAAGGCAGAGACAGGTGGATCCCTAAGTTCAAGGCCAGCCTGGTCCACAGAGCAAGTTCCAGAACAGCCAGAGATACACAGAGAAACCCTGTCTTGAAACACCGCCCCCCAAAACTCCAAAACCAAAAACAATAACGACAACAACAAAAAAGCCCTTAAAGCTCATGTCCAGTGTTGCCCTTCCTTCATCAAGGCTCCACACCCTAAAGAGCCCATGACAGTGCCATTATTATCTGGGGAGCAAGTGTTCAAATACACGAGCCTGCCTGCGGGTGGGGGACATTTCATGTTTGAACCACCGCACGTTACAGGATCCCAGGTCTAAAAACCAAACCTGCTGATGCTCGAGTTCTTTCCTTCTCCTAATGGCCTGGAACATGAACAGGATCTTTTCCGTATCCTCCATGCGCATACAGTTATCTTTAGATTATGTATAATACTGAGTACAATGCAAATGCTACTTAAGCCATTGCTAAAATGTAGATCTTGGGGAACAGAAGGAAAAGAATTGCGTACATGTGCAGCACAGAGCAGCATTTGGAGGCCAAACCACACTTTTGACTAGTGGTTGAATTCACACACACAAAGCCCTCATATCTGCAGGGTCCACTCCCCTCTGGCCAAACTTCCTCTCAGCCGAATTCTTTATAACAGGAAATTACTTTGCTGCCGGTGCTTCAATGTCACCTTTTGGTATCAGAAACACATTTCTTTTTCTTCCCAAAAGTATTTGCTTCCGAAGAAACGTGAAGCTCAGAGAGTTCAGAATAAGTTTTAAAAGGAAGAATGGGAGCCTTGGTAGCTTCTCCTTCTGCCATAAAAAAAACCAACCCTAGAGTACAGCTTCTTTGTCTTGTCCTCTTTGAGGACCTAGGCTTAAGGGATTGGCTTTAGCAGCAGGAGTCGGATCTGTTTTCAGTCAACTTGCTGGGCCTGTTCCTGTCATGGCTGTGCTGACTTTTAATACAGCATAGTTACTTTCCATGCAGTAGTGGCAGAAAACAAGTAGCCTTTTGTAGACATAATTAACGAGATCCACAATAGCCCGGAGTAAAGGATAATAACTATTTATTTGGGGGAAAAAGTCACAATAAGGGTAGAGAGCTGCGGTCCTCTGTGGGCGCTGGAAGCTGCGAACAGAACTCCAACTGCCACCCAAGAGAGCGTGAGCTTGATTTTTGTTTGTGCTTCTAAGTCCACCCGTAAAGTACATCAGACCACACCCTAATGGGCTGGTACCCGAAAGGCTATTGGCTGAATGAATTCCCACAATATAATTTTATAATTTCAGGTGACACAGGCCTCCAAGTCTCAGATGTCCTCAGTGACAGAAGACAGGCCCAGGAGGGAGGTGATCACATCTGTTTTATGTATCAGCTTGAGTAGGTCCTGGTCCAACACCATTCTAGATGTTTCTGTAAGCGTGGTGTTTGTTGTTGTGCTTATAGGTGTGATGTTGTTGTATGCATATTCCCAGAGGTGGATGTCAGGTGTTTTCTGCCTTATCTTTTTTTTTATTATTATTAAAGATTTCTGTCTCTTCCCCACCGCCGCCTCCCCTTTCCCTCCCCCTNGTTCAAATTTTGTTCATTTTGTTCTTTTGAGGTAAAATTTACACGTAATATATAAGTCTGCTGTAAACATTTGCTGAGTTTTTTGTATTTATTTATTAAAGATTTCTGTCTCTTCCCCACCGCCGCCTCACATTTCCCTCCCCCTCCCCCAATCAAGTCCCCCTCCCTCATCAGCCCAAAGAGCAATCAGGGTTCCCTGCCCTGTGGGAAGTCCAAGGACCACCCACCTCCATCCAGGTCTAGTAAAGTGAGCATCTAAACTGCCTTATCTTTTGACACAGGGTTTTTCACTGAACCCTGAACTCACTCACCAATTTGACTAAACTGGCTCACCAGCAAACTCCAGGGATCCTCCTGTCTGTCTTCAAGGTGCTGGTATTTCCGGCACACACCATTGTGCCTGGCTTTTGATATGCTTCTGAAGGCTGAGTTCAGGTTCTCACGCTTGCTCTGTCGTACAGATTGAGCGAACTCTTCAGCTCCGCTGAAGGTGTTTTAAACAACAGGAACATTTAAACAGATTAGATTTTGAATGAGGCAGATTAGCCTCCACAACAAGTGTGGACCTCATCCAGTCAGTTTGAAGGCTTTGTGAGAGGTGAGACCAAGGTCTAGGGAAGAAGGAATTCAGGCATCAGATGCTTTTGGATTTGAACGACAGCTTCAGCCCTTCTCTGAGGTTCCAGCCTGCTGGTCCCCACTGTTAGAGTTTGACCTCCCAGATCTACAAGCATATGAGCTGTGATATAAATTCTTTCTTAAATATTGATCTTTTTCGGGCAGTGGTGGTGCATGCCTTTCATCCCAGCACTTGGGAGGCAGAGGCAGGTGGGTCTCTGTGAGTTCGAGGCCAGTCTGGGCTACAAGAGCTAGTTCCAGGACAGAGAAATTCTGTCTCAAAAAACCCAACATATATACATACACACACACACACATACAAATAGATCGATATATACTGATCTATTTATATCAGATTAGTTCTGCTTTCTGTTGAATCCTGAGTGGTATGTTGAGGGTCGGTGGCCCCTGTGTTCTGTAGCATGTGCCTTATACTCTCTTCTGGCTTTGAGATGACACACGTATGCTTATTCCTATCCTGCTCATGTGGCTACGTCATATGTCACTGCCTCCCATGCTAGATACACGACATGGGTCCTGTTGAGACTTCTCCATTCCAGGGAAGGTGGCCCTACTGGACACCCAGGTCATGCTCATTAATACTCTCCCATGTCTCTCTCTCTCTCCCTTACTCTAATAGACCCTGCTCCTCAGCCAGCATCCTCATGAGGAAGCATCAAGCATGGCCCACTGGCACGCAGCCTATCGGGGAGCTAAGCACCAGTTCCTTCGGGCTTTACCATCTCAAGAGCTTTGAAGCGTGTTTCTAGGGGAGACCATCTTCAGCAGCATCAAGGGCTTATTTCTGAAAGGAAAAGAAAAGATATTTATATATGCAAACGTGTTGCCTTCCTGAGACAGATAGACAACTCTGAATCCTCTCAGTCATCAAACGATGTCCTGTGCGCTCCTGCAAATTTCCAGTTACACGCTTCATTTTAATATTTGATGTTCTCGTCCTGAGGTTAAATTCGGCATCATTTGGAAAAAATTGAGCTTTGGACTCTCTATTTGTGCCCCAGGGATGCTCACATTTAATTAAAAACTAGTGGAGAAGGTGTTTCTTTAATAATTGATTAGTCTTATCACTTAAGCATGTCGTGACTGTTGCCTTGGGGAATGAGTGACTTTTACCTTTGCTCTTCTGTGTAAAATTCACACATGCCTGTTAGCAACTCTTGCCATTTGTGCTTCTTCTCCTTTTGAGAGAGATAATCCATTCTTCTATGTTATGTTGAAAGCTTGCTTTTGAGCATGACCCCAGAAACCAGCAGAAAAAAGAATAGGTCTCTTGTTTGAGGACACGCTAGTTGGTGTTTGTCTTGAAAATCTTTCTGTAGTTGTTTACTTGAGTATTTTAAATTGTGTATATGTGGGGCTGTTGTGGGTTCTACACAGGAGTTCAGGGCTCATGGAGGCCCTAGGAGGACATTGGATAACCTGGCTAGAATTACTGTGTATTGAGCTGCCCTCTGTGATGCTGGGAATTGAACTTGTGCCCTCTGCAAGAGCAGCATGTACCCGCCATCCCCGAGCCATCTCTCCGGCTCTCAGTGTCTGTGTTTATCGACCTTCCTGTATTCTCTAAATCTGGTGACAATGGCACAGAATATAGGCTTTTAATAATCCATACCAGCTGAGGGGAAAACACAGCAAAGCATGGTACATCTGGTGAAGGAGAAGTCTGGGTTGTTGATCGAGCAGGTTCTGGAATCCTGGCAGCATCGAAATTTGTTTGAAAACGAAGGCAAAAGTTATAGAGCTCAACAGAGGATGGAGAGAAGTTTGTTCGTGGAGTAAAGCCCTTTCCCCCAAATGTTTATTTGGCTTACAGGTCACTATCACCGTCAATCATTGAGGGAAGTCAATGAGAAACTCAAGCAAGGAGTCAGGCACTAAAACAGGAAGATCATGGAGGGGCATGCCTCATTAGCTCCCGCCCCCCCCCAAGACTTGTTCCATTTGTTATCTTATACAACCCAGGACCCCCTACCCAGGTGTGGCACCACCCACAGTGGGCTGGGCCCTCCCATACCAGCCATTAATCAAGAAAGTGCCCCGCTGCACCTGCATTCAGGTCAATCCGATGGAGTATTTTTTCGATTGAGATTCCTCCTTCCCAAGTGACTCTGAGCTTGTGTCAAGCTGAGAGCAGAACCAGCCGACACAATTAGACTTTATTTTTGCTGCGGGTGCTGGAGAAGCTTGGCAAACACTGCTACTATCAGTTAGCAGGTACGTTTCTCAGTTACACGAGCCACATGCGTGTAAACTTCCATGTCCAGCAACCACATGTCGCTAATGGCTAGCTCATTGAACGGCACAGCTGCAGCATGCGACCATCATAGAGCAGGGTAATACTGGTCAGTGATGCTGATCTTGGGCAGGAAACAAAACCTTGAATTGGCCCATGTCCACTTCTCATCAGAAGCCCTTTGAAAAGAAGCTCTGTTTGCTGTGGACTGGTGGGTGGGTGCAGGTTCCTCAGATTACTCTTGAGTTTTAGCCTTGGGCCAAGCAAAACGCACCATCTGTAATCCTAGCTCCAAGAGTCTTGGCTCTCTACAGACCTGCTTTCATGAACCCACATTTTGAGATTTCGCTTATGAAATTGCTGAGAAATAGCTTCTTGTATATTGATGTACCAGCAAGTGAAAAATTATTGAGGTCTGATGGATTGTCTGAAGATTGGGTAGTCCCTGACAGATGGCCTGTAAACAGAAGAGCATCCAGTCTGGGAACTACAGGACGAATAAAACCAGTGGGTTCAGAGAACGCGGAGAAGTTTATTCTATAGAGTTCTGTGCACTTACAATAGTTGGCCAGCAAGTTAACTTTAAACTTTCTGCAAATCAAGGGAAAAGAGAGTAAGTGGCACCTTTTAGTAAGCTAAAGAAGAAACTGTATACTCTTTGGGAAAAGCCGAGGCTCTTAAAGCATTTGCCACCATGGCGGCTGCTTATGTGACGTTTCGTGCTGGGAATACAGAGCGATTTAAAGAATGGTTGTGTATAAGCTGATCTCTGGGTTTTGTTGCATTTCTTTATGCTTATGTTTTGTGAGGCTGCAGTTTGAGCCCAGAGTCATAGCCCCAGCCCCTGCCATTAATTTCATTTTGAAATAATCTCAGACCTACAGAGAAATAACAAAAACAGTGTGAAGAGTTGAAAGTCCCACACTCTTCCCAGATTCCCCTACTGTGAAATGTGCTGTTTTACTGTGCATGTACTTCGTGGTCATCCCCCTGTCTCTGTTTCTCTCTCTACAGGTTTATATCTAAATCTCTCTATAACTGGACCAAGAGATAAAGAAAATACATGCATGTATGCATACACATACAAACTCACAAACTATATATATTCCTCAGCCATATTTGGAAACACTATGCTCCTTTACTTCTCAATACTTCAATGTGTATATGTGGGGGCTGGAGAGATGGCTCAGAGGTTAAGAACATTGCCTGCTCTTCCAAAGGTCCTGAGTTCAATTCTCAGCAACCACATGGTGGTTCACAACCATCTGTAATGAGGTCTGGTGCCCTCTTCTGGACTGCAGACATACACACAGACAGAATATTGTATACATAATAAATAAATAAATAATTTTTCTAAATGTGGGTTGTTTTGTTTGTTTTTTTAAAATTATTTGTGGCTAGAGAGATGACTCAGCAATTAAGAACGAAGGATGTTCTTCAGAGAATAAGGACTCAATTTCCAACACGTGTGTGGTGACTCAGAACCATTTGTAATTATGTGGATATGAGTGTGGGTACCCAGGGAGGCCAGAGATGCTGCTGTCTGTGGAGCTGGAGTTACAGGCAGTTGTGAGTCACCTGATGTGTGTGCTGGGAACCGAACACCCGTCCTCCACAAGCACAGGAAGTGCTCTAACACTCAGCAGCCTTTCTAGTCCCTCAATGTGTGTTTCTTTAGAGCAAGGACATTCTCTTGCATAACCATAGGGCAATTACAAAAAATCAGGAAATGGACAATAAAGCACTCATTCCTAAGCTACAGACCTTCTCTTCTCAAATCCTTTCGTGAGATAAAGAAAGCTCTCCTCAAGAACGTTCTCTAAATATATGAAATACACAGACAACATACATACACAAGAAACACACACATATGGGAAATACACACATACATTATATATGAGAAATATACACACATATATGAGATGTACACATATATATGGAAACACGCACACATAATATGAGAAATACACACACATATATGAGAACTATACACACATATATATGAGATGCAGACATATATATAGGAAACACACACATATATATATATGATACACACATATATGAGAAACATACATTCCTTAGCACTTCATGGTGCTGTTAATTCTTCTTCTTTTTTTTTAATACTGTTTTTTGAGACAGGTATTCTCTGTGTAGTTGTGGCTGTCCAGGAACTCACTCTGTAGATCAGAGATCCAATCGCCTCTGCCTCCTGAGTCCTGGGAGCTTTTCCTAATTCTAACCTATGTCCCTTGGGTGACTGCCTGGTTGGCCCCTGCAGGCTTTAAGGTATGCAATTCCTGCTGGTATGATTCTCCTTGGGTCACAGAATGGGAGCAGCAAGTTCAAATCTTAGCGATTCTAGGCTTTAGTAAGAAGCATCTCTTTGGAGTCCGGCGGACTTACATTGCATACTGTTGGCTGGCAGGGGACAGACAAAACATCACAGCACAGGAGGGTGGCCTCGGTGCACTTTCACTGGTTTGAAATGTCACATTCTCTTGTCTTTAGGGTGGCTTGAAGGAACAAGATACTGTATTTACCATGTCCATGTTTAAATTTGGGGAGACTGAGGCTTCCGAAAGCCATATTTTGAAATAGGCAAAGGAACACAGAAGATGGGTGACCGTATCAGGCTGAGGGACGGACAGGGAAGGAGAGTGGTTGCTCCGGCATTCCTGAGGACTTCTCTGGCTATGTTTTTTCCTGCATTTTCCCATCTTGCTCTATAGCCTGATGGTATTTGAGCCTCTATAAGCTGACAGCAGAAACACTTGCTAAAATCAAAGCCGTCTGCTCTGATTGCTGATGCCAAGTCGTAGGGATACCCTGGAGGAATACAAAACAAAACGGAACTTACTCTATGGGGGCCAGACCTGACTTTGATATGCTGTGGAATAATCCTCTTGTACACTGTAAAGTTTTGTAATTAGAATTAGTTTAATAAAATACGGATTGGCTAGCAGCTAGGCAGGAAGTATAGCCTGGGCGACCAAACCAAGGATGATGGGAAGGGGAGGGCGGAGTTAGAGAGTCATCAGCAGACATGTAGAGAAGCAAGATGAGAATGTTGTCATGAAAAAATGTACCAAGCCACAAGGCTAAACATAGATAAGAATTATGGGTTAATTTAAGTGTAAGAGTTAGCTAATAATGAGCCTGAGTTATGGGCCGAGCATTAATGAGTAATATGAAATCTCAGTGTGTTTATTTGGGAGTTGCTGGTGGGACAGAAACTTTCACCTACATTGGTATTTGGGAGAGTGGGGGGGGGGGCTAAGATAACCTTTGCCCTTCTGTGGCTATCCAAAAGCTAGGAAGACAGTGTCCTAGTATTCTATACAGCATAGTTTTCTATCAGGTCAGGTCACAACTAGGTAAGCTAGTGTGTCTCTCTGGGGAGAAAGGGGGGGGGACCTGGCGAAGGAATGTGCTTGCTAGTGACATGTGACATGTTCAAATATCCCTTATGTCCTCTGTCTGTTGTGCTTGAAAGACACATCAGCCAAGGCAAATCAGAGGTAATGAGTATGATGCGACCCACTGTAAAGCGGGTAGCAAACGGAGGTTCACTCAATGACACACAGTACGGCAACAAGGAAAGGGAACTTTGTTGGCAGTTTTAAATAAGTACTCCAGGACTCCGATCACCAGCATCCGTCCAGAGAATTCCTGTTCCTGATCTCATTGTCAGTCCTAGATGAAGCCAGTCTGGTGAGCCAACCACTAACCATTCAAACCAAACCAAACCATGGTTCCCAGCTGGGGGATGAGTTAAGAAAACAGCCAGAAAAACTACCTTATCCCAGGATCATAAGAAAAAGGATGACTAGTTTGCTTGCGTTGTTGTGGTAAAACATTGACCAAAAGTAACTTGGGTGGAAGGGGTTTATTTCAGTCTAGAGGTCACGGAGGGAAGCCTGGGCAGGAGCTCAGGGCAGGAACCTGGAGTCAGGAACTGAAGCAGAACCTAGGAGGGAGGCTGCTTCCTGTGGCTCCACCCACAGGCCGATCTGATGGTGGCAATTCCTCTACTGAGGTTCCCTCTTCCCAGGGGACTTTAGTTTATGTCTAATTGACAATAACTAACCAGGACAGCTAGATCTGAACATATGTTCAAATGTTTATTTTTCCGTCAGATCTGGGCCCACTGTCTAAGTGAATGTGTCTGACAGGTCTTTCAGGACCCTGTAACTCAACGTTTCTTGCAGTAATAAAAAGTCACCATGTCTGGAGTTGGAAAAAGTCACCCGAGGGGTGCCATTTAGGAAGATGAGATTTGAAGCAATAATCAACGGCTCCTAAATGCGGCTCCTCTGGTGCTTCGATGAAAGAATCACACCGTGGGTGAAGTGACTGAGTCTCTATTTGTCTTTAATCGCCGACTCAACACAGTAGTCCAGTGGGCGTCCTGCCGTAAAGCCTGCCGTGGTCAGAGTGACTCAGGCGCAGCTCAGGTGGGGCGCATTGTACAGCCCGTTCTGCGGCGTAGACTAGGAACCTCCGGAGTGGCTTCCGCGAGATGCGCGGTTTTGCTCTGTATTGAAAATAAATAGAATTATGCAGAATCCATTTGCTGATGATAAAGCGCAATGGATTTCTTTTGTCTGTTTGCTTGCTGTCATCTCAGCCTGGACCCTCTTGGGACTCTCGATCAGCTTCCCCTCCTGGCTGGGGGCGGAGAGCGGGGTAAGGCTCTCGGGATGCTGCCTGTCTGACTTGTCAGGATTCACTCTTGCCCAGGCTGCCACCTTTGGTGACCCCCTCCCCCCAAGCACTGTTAGGGCTACACACAAGGTCACAGAACCTGATTCTACTCGTGCCTTCAAGCCAACTAGCAACACAGGGCTGAGAAAAATGGTTTTTGATTTGTCATAGAACGCCCAGGTTTTCTATCAGAACCTCGTTCATGCAGAGCCGTCCATTCTGACACAAGTTGAAAATGTCTCATAAAACATAATCCGGTCTTAGAATATATATGACATTCAATCTCTTTTGTTCATATAAAAAACAGGCTGCTTAAAGCCTACCCAATTGCTTCTATAACAAATGGGTTGTGAGCCAGTTTGGAAGCAAATAAAGGCTGGGAAGATGTATTCTCCTCATTTTAGGTGTCTACATAGTATGAGGGGCAAGGCTTTATAAACTAGGCAATCCCTGATATTGATATGTTAGGTTATTTGAGTTGAAGAACAAAGATGATAAAACTATTTATAGTCTCTCTTTCTCTCTCTTCAAAGGAGGATTAATCTTAGGTTGGAGAGCACGCTACGTATCACTGAGATAAGCCTCCTACACCTGCTGTTTTGTTTATTTGAGACAGGATTTCATGTGTCCTAGGCTGGACTTGAACTTGTTGTGGAGTTAGCAGAAACCCTTGATCTGTTGGAGACCAGCTTTGACAAAAATACTAGGGTAGGGGTATGGGGATTAGAAAAACAGGAAAGAGAACAAAGACACGAGTGAAAATAATAAAGCAGAAACATAGGAAAGCATCAGGAGGGAGTTCCAGTGAATACTGGAATCACCTGTGTTTAATTTCCAATTGCTTAAAATGCCCCAAGCCCAAAAGGTAGAAGTAAGATAAAAAGCTGCATTAACAGGACACAAGGAAATAAACAGACCAGTTGAAAATTGTGGTCCACGTCCTTAGTTAAACATTCTGCTGCTAGAACAAGACAAGTCACTCTCAGACCCTAGACCAAAACCTTCTGTAGGCAAACCACTCCCTGGGAGGAATCATTGTTATCTCCATAAGGAAGTAGGAATTTAGTAGGATCCTTAGACTTTTGTTTGGGGTAGAAACACATCTACTCCTCTATTCCGGAAATACAAGGGCTGGATATTATTGTCAACACTTGTTGATAATAACCTTGAAAGCAGAACTCCCTGATCCGCGACTAGGTGGGACCTTTGAAACACAATAACCTTGAAGGAATAGAGGTGAGTTCCAACTCTCTGACCTTGGGTCAAGGTAGAAATAGGCTCCCTTTTTTGGGCCTCCACATTGAGCTCTGCCTCCCCAGTGCTGGGATTATAGGTGCACGCCACCATTTAGGTTTATGCCAGGCTTTCATGTGCGCTGGGCAAGAGCTCTGCCAACGGAGCTACTTCCCTAGCCTACTGCTTAAAAACTAGTATATTACTTACCCCTGCTCCCTAGTTATAGCAGGCCCTTGACATAGTTTTCCTTCCTAACAACCTGTGGTTTGGGGTGCTATTTATTTTCAAGGGAAGAACTCCAGCCTCACAGGGGAAGGCAAGAAGTGACCAGGAAAGAAGAGGGATGACAAGGCAAGCAAATAAAATGGATGTGTCATAGTGCCACAGTTGCTGAAGGAGGCACAACAAACCAGAGCAAGACAGTTGAGCAGCTCAGTGTGATAGAACCAGTCTCCCCAACTCCAAGTCCCATGGGATGGGCCAAATGACAGCTCTGTATATAATGACTCAGGTGTGGCTGTTAGGAATACAGACAGGCACCACTACACCCGGCTTTCAATTTTTATTTTGCTCATTTATTTACTTATTTATTTATGGCAATTAATCTTATTTAACTTTGTGCTGCTTGAAATCTGCTCACTAAGCAAGCCATTGTTCGGTTGTTTTAGGATTCATTGTGGTTAGTCTGGATGCTGCTTTGCCTTAAGAAACTGGTTTCTTACCAGGTGTAATGATACGTGACTTTATTGCCAGCACTTGGGAGGCAGAAAGAGATGGACCTCTGTGTGTTCGAGGCCAGCCTGTGGCAGGGTATTTGTTTACACTGCATGAAGATGTGTCACTGTGATTGGTTTAGTAATGAGCTGAATGGCCAATAGCTATGCAGGAGAGAATAGGCGGGACTTCTGGGCAGAGAGAGGAACTGGGAATGAATCTAGGCATGGGGAGATGCCAGTGAGACACTGAAGTCGGACATACAGTACAGAGGAGAGGTAATCAAGCCATGTGGCAGGATGTAGAATGATAAAAACAGGTTAATTTAAGTTATAAGAGCCAGTTGGGGAAAAGTCTGAGCTAAGGCCAAGCTTTCATAATTAATAGTGAGTCACTGTCGTTATTTGTGAGGTAGCAGCCCAAAGAACAGCCTGACTATGTTTGGTGTCCAATATGAGGCATCAGATAATGCGTTTTTCTTCATTGTTCTAGCATTAATAAAAATCCATGAGTCAGAAAATGAGATAAATCCAAAGACCAGCAGAGAAATGATCAATCTCAGCTGACCCTACTCTCCATGTTTCCTAGACTGAAAAACCCATGGAACCTCTCCAAGCCCCTCCTTATCTCTCACTTTCTCTCTCTCTCTCTCTCTCTCTCTCTCTCTCTCTCTCTCTCTCTCTCTCTGACTTCAGCCAATTGCCGACTCTACCCTCTGGTTCAAAGCTTAACTTTATTGGAAGTCTGGAGTGTCAGTGAGAACTAGGACAGCTAGAGCCACGTAGTGAGAATTTGTCTGGAACACAACAACAAACCCAAAAACAACAAAAAGAAAAAAAAAGGAAGGAAGAAAAAATGTTTTCTCTCCTGCTGTGGAATATTAGTTTAAGATGTGTTATACTTGTTTATGCGGTGGAACATTTATTTAATGTGTAAAAATGTGTTACATTCTTTTATATTGCATTTGTGCAACTCTGCAGGGTTAAAGAGATGACCTAAGAGCACCTGTGTGCTCAGGTTTGATTCTCAGCACCCACGCGGCGGCTCTCGACCATCTGTAACTCACTCCAGTTCCCGAGATCTGACCCCCTCTTTGACCTCCAATGACATCGGGTATGCACACGATGTACAAACATATACATGGGGAAGACATTCATAAACAGAAAATAAAAATAAATGAGTCCTTAGAACATGCATTTCCAGCTGGTGGCTGTATATGCTTACAATCTCATCACATGGCAGGAGGAGGCAGAAGAATCCCGACACTCAGGGACCGCTGAACAGATGGCTGTTGTCAGCACATGGCGGGGATTAGACTTTTCTTTTAGCTACAGCCCAGACTCTATAACTTCTCGGCTATCCCGGGGATTTTAATGAAAATAACTTACATTCATCGACTTAAAAGTTAATTTTTGAGCCGACACGGCCAGGCATTTGTCACGTGAAATGCAAAACGGAGGAGCTGCCGATCTGCAGGGGAAGAATAACAAAAGAAACGGTTTCGGCAGTTTTTAGTCGCTTTCATTTTCATACTTTAGAAGTCAGTGCCTTGGTAGACACGGAGGGAAGTAGGAGACTGAGAACCCAAGACAGCAAAGACTGCGGGGGTCCACCGTGTACATCAGCTGAAGGGTCTCACGGTCAATTTCCCAGGGCAACAGGGCAATCTGGCCAAAGGCAATCAGAATGTCTTGCGTCCTCTGTGAAACAGTCCCAGGCCCTCCAGCTTCGCCTTGCAGTACACACAGGAGAATGAAGTACTGGTGTGCCCAAGAGAAACACCTTCAGTCTGTACAGGGGAAGAACTTCAGTCTCCTGTTCACACCTACTGTTAATCCCACAGATGGCGAATAAAGACCCCTACCACAGTTCAATTTGAAATCAAGCCTTAATTACATGCACATTTGCAGCAAGCTTTAATTAAATACCAATCAGATGGATGGGCTCGGGCCAGGTCTATACCCAGGTTCCCAGGAAATGGCCCAGAATCAGTTTGCAGAGGCTTAAGAAGGAAAACCCATAATTCATTGCATTTCCCATCGGGTCCAATCAGGAGCAAGCATACATTCTGATGGACCTCTAGTCTACATCCAATCAGGAGCAAGCATACATCCTGATGTACCTCTAGCCTGCATCCAATCAGGGATAAACATACATCCTGATGGCCTTCTAGTCTACATCCAAGCAGGGGCAAGTGTACATCCTGTATTTTCCTGCCTGTGAACTTCCCACCCACATGTGATCAGCACATTAGGTGCCAATGGGTCAAACAAACTTGTCAGGGGAGTGAAAACCTGCTGCTTGAATCTCCCATAAACAACAGCCTCCAGCATTTCTGGAACTGTCTGTCATTGGGCAAGGGACTTGCAGTCCAGAGGCATTTTTTTGTTTGTTAGGCATAATAATTAAAACTGAAAATGTAATTATGGCTCGCACACTACCATCAACGAAAGTCTTTCCTCTTAAAAAATTATTTGTTTGCCTGTGCTGTTGGTGCACGGACTTGCGCAGGCCCAAAGAGTGCCTAAGATTCCTTGGCGCTAAAGTTCACAGGTGGAGAAAGGAGAGCCCAGAGAGTGCTCTTTAAAAGTCAAGGACAGAGCCTCAGTAAGCTCAACCCTGGTCGGGAGGTGACAGATGCAGCAATTGCTGCAGGAAAGCCTGCAGGATCACTTCCTGAATCCCAGAGACCTGGACCTCAAGGAGGAAAAGCAGGCAGTGTGGGGCCGGTTCCTGTCTGTCTCATCCACACCTTTGGCCCATTAGAACAACTTATCTTAGAAACTAGATTCACACAGGAAACTCAGCAAGTGGAAATGGTGGGAAAACGAAGCCCATTTTCTGATTTTTGGTTCTCACCAGTTAGAGACGAGAACAAAGTATTTATCTGCCTTCGCCCAGAGGTTCCCTTGGGTTCCTCACATCAGTAAAAATCATCACACAAGGACTGTCCTCGTTATGATTTTAAAAATCAAGTCTTTGTGCCTTCACGGTCAGTGGCTTTCAGGTTCTTTATACCTCTGCTTCCCTAATAACTTTGACATCTTGACTCAGCCACCCCCCCCACTTCCCCCACCCAACTCCTGCCCAGCACAGAAATGCAAACAGGCTTTCACAAGGAAGAAAACACCCCCATAAAAGGTAGAGGGCATGATGGCATTTTCCTGCCCAGTCCAAGTCTTCCATTCCTTAAAAAAAAAAAAAAAACACCCTAGCAGCTCCTCGATGGAGGAAAAGTGCTGGGTGAGTCCATGCAGTCCCATGCTCCAACCCCAACCGCAGAAGGCCAGGCCTACCAGGAAACACCTCCAAAGCCCTGTGCATTGAGCCCTCTGCTCTCCAGATTCAGCATGAGATGCAGCCTTGGGGGTCTGTGCAGTGACTGCCCCAGACTGGATCCCAGGGGCCCATTTCCCTAAATGAGAGCGGTCAGCAGGTGAGGCCACTTGCCACCAAGCCCTGAGGATTGAGTTAGATCCCTGGGACCTACAGTTGGAAGGAGAGACCCGACTGCCACAATTGTCCAGACCTCCACAAGTACTGTAGCAACCTCCCTCGTCATCTTAAACAAATGTTTAAAAAGGAAAAACAGAGAGCCAGGTGGTAGTGGCAGATGCCTTTAATCCCAGCACTCGGGAGGCAGATCTCTGTGAGTTCGAGGCCAGCCTGGTCTACAAGAGCTATTTCCAGGCTCCAAAACTAGAGAAACCCTGTCTCATAAAACCAAAACAACAACAACAACAACAACAAAAAACGAACAAAACCCAGTAAATAAATAAATAATGCTAGCAAAGCCCCTCCATTCTTTCCTCATGAATGTATCATAAACTGCAGTTTGAAACACTCTGGATTTTGTGGCTTAATGGGAAACATTGAATCCTGGAATGTAGTTTTCCTGGGCTATCATTCTTGTTCTTACTTTCTGGAACAAAATAATCTCCGCTGATGGCAGGAGTTTTTAGCTTCTCTTTTCAGAAAGGCTCTCCGTAGCCCAGATTGGCCTCAGGCTCTCAGATTCTAGTGCTCCAAGGCAAGAGCCTCCAAACCCAGCTTAAGTTTGTTATTTTGATTATCCCTCAGTCCTGGGGAAGCACACACCAAATCCTGGTGTACTTGTCTTTAGAAGCAAAACCGAGGCTTGGGCTTATATCTAGTCATTAGCAGAGTTTGGGTGAGTGGGGGAGCGGGAGGGAAATGGGAGGAGAAGAGGAAGTAGAAATTTTGAATGGTATTATTTTTAAAGCAATAAAAAAAGAATAAGCCACCCACCCAAAAAGGTCTACAACCTTACAGAACAGCGCCACCAGCTGGGGAACAAGTGTTCCAACACATGAGCCTGTGGGGTCATTTCATCCTCAAGTGGGGACAATCACCAGAGGACAGGCGGTACTTTTGGAGAGACCATGTAAATTCAAGATGGGAGCTCTTCCTCGGGGCCTTGCTGGAGAAAAGATCTCAGCTGCTAAACACACACAGACAGGTCTGGGATAAGTGTAACTGACCCTGGCCTTGGCCTCTTTTCTTCTGAGGCCGGGAAGTTGTGGAGGTGCAAGCTGTTTTTAACTTCCAGATAGTAATCCCCGTCTAGGAATCTTCGGGAATTCCTTCCCTTCTCCTGAGCTCTTTCGGGATTTCTCCTCTTTGAAGATGACACCCGCATGGCCCCCAGCAGGAGCACACATCTCGCAGCGTAACATTATAATGCAGATTTATAAAGTTAGCGATTCTTTCTCAAGTGATTTGAAGCAAAACAAATAGAAAACAATCACTATGATTCCGACTTTATTGCTTCTCAGGCATGTCATTCATACAGTCTTAAGGAAATAGACTCTGAGAAAATATACCGGGGGCATATCCGGTAACGGCAGCATTGACGGAAGAGTTCAAGTGTCCACACAGGTAACGGGAGGCACCGCTGCCACCAGCTGCCCCAGAGATTTGTACAATTCATAGAAAAAGAGTAAAAATAGTTCATTGGCATTTAACTAGATTATTCTTTGTGATCTAAGACCCACAATAACTTTGACCAGTGTAATAGCTTTAAAACAGAACTAAACACTTTTTTTACATTACAAGATGTTTCTAAAAAAAAAAAAAAAAAAGAAATCAAGATGACAGTAAAAACTACACAAACAGAACCTTGGAAATAAAAGATGTCATAGTCTGAGTGTCTTCATTGTCAATGTTAACCCATGAAGCCACACGGGAGTCAGCTCTTTCAAGAGCGAGCAGACGCTTTCAGTGTAGGAACACTTACTTTAGAGCTCACACGGTTTACCTGAAGCCAAGGGTAACTCTGGGAAATCCATGGACACCTCTTAGGCTGTTCTCATGCTGCGCCAAGTTCTTTAAAAGTTAACTGTCGGCTACACTACACGGTACAACTTGGCATTCTGACAACGTTGAAGCACACACAGTCACCACACCACACAAACACACACACACACACACACACACACACACACACACACAGTCTCCAGGCGAAACTACCGTAGGTTTCCTTTCCTAATGAGTTTAAGAACCAAGCATGTCCAACAACAGTTCAGCATGTGAAAGACTTGTGTGTCAATTATTAAAAAGACACAGAGGCTGGGGAACACATCTGGATATTTGAAAAGACACTATAAAAACAAACCCACTGAATAGCAGTGGTTTAAAAAACCCACTGAAAAGCAGACCCCCCCTTCCCCCACAACAACCAAGCAGTACGCCCAGGACTGGAAATGTGTTTTATGCTGAATCCACTGAAAGACTTTAGTTACCAACAAAACATCACAATAGCAGATAATAGGAATTTATTAAAACCACCGTCTCCAACAATACAAAAATTAAATATTAAGGCATCTTCTACTCATCCTGGCATTTGCAGCAAAGAGAAGTATTTGAAACAAGAGCTAGCACTTATCCAAATGCCTTCTGAAGTATTTGGCAAACCTGTTGTTTTTGTTTTGTTTGTTGTATATCTATATATTTGTGTGTGTTGCCTGTTGAGGCCCGAGATCTGTTATGTGTCTTCTTCCTGTATTGCTTTCTACTATTTATTTGAGATAGCGTCTTTCACTGAACCGGGAGTTCAGGGATTCCGCCAGACTGGCTGGCCAGCAAGCACCAGGGATCCTCCCGTCCCTGCCCGCCCAGCACTGGGTTTCAGGCGCATGCCCGGCTTTCTCCGTGGCTGCTGGGGACCTGAGCGCGGGTCCTCGTGCTTGCACGGCGAGCCCTTTACTGACTGAGCTCCTTCCCAGGCTCTCCGTTTTCTTCTTATATTCTTTCTATTATTCATAGAATTGGAAGATCTCATGGTCAAACACCTTCACCCAAGCTAAGAGAAAAGTAGAACTAGATATCAGTTTATTAAGGGGAAGCAAGTGACTGCTGACGAATGAGGAACTACAGAAAGAATCAGAACCCTCAGCACCAGTGCTGAGATTGCTCTGTAGCAGCTTTCTCTTGGTTATCCAAGCAGAAGGAGATGGCGACTTACGGGGAGACGCCTGTTGCTATGGTCATGCCATGGAATACCAGCGATGCTATCCCGGGCACCACTGACTCACCCCTCAGGGCCATCCACTGCCGACGATGCTCTCAACGGCTACACTTTCACCTTTCACGAAGGCGAGCTTGTGAAAATAATTTACTACAGCCAGATCTCGTCGTGGACTTTCCACTTCTATTTTTAAAGACACATACAAAAGAGCTATGTCTTGTAAAAAGCCACTCGGTGCCAGAAAAGGTAAGGAGCCATGTTGATCCGGGCTGCCTTGCAGAGATGCTCTTGCTTCTTCTGCAGGGGCTACTCATCGTCTTTAGAGCCAGTTTTGCTTAACTTTTAAAAAGAAAAAAAAAGATCTACGTATTAAGCGGAAGTGATGATAGTAGCTGAGGTATTATTTCCATCAGAATCAAAAAGTAAATAAATAAACACTCGGAAATCAAGTTCAAGTCATGGGAGTTTAAACTGTAACCATTCAGACAAGTACTTTCTACCTCTAGGCTGTATTACTTCCAAGAGGTTTAAAAACTTAGGAGTTCCTTAGTTTAGCTAGGCTTGCTGGGCGATGAGTCCTGATTCCCCAAATGCATGCCAAAGAACCCGGCTTTTTATGAGGACGCTGGAGATCTGAACTCAGGTCCTCATGCGTGCACAACAGGCAATTTACGGACAGAACCATCTCTCCATCCCTCAATAAGAACTACGTTTTCTGAAAGAAGACTTGGCACAGTGCCAGCTCTCCATTTCTGCAGCTCTCTTTAGGATCTAGCTCGACAGGAGATGTCTAGATTCGCACACATCTATTCTACAGTGGGGCTGACCCTGGGGGACATGGCAGCAGAGACAGGAGCTACGCTTCCTACTTAGCTTTAATGCTCTAAGACCGAGGAAGCAGAGAACGCGAAGGCTTCAAGAATACTTACATGCTGAGTCCAAAAATGTAAACAGATATCCGTGAGATCCCAAAGGAGGCAGGAAGGAAATGGAAAACAGACATCTCATTATTTGATGGCAATAACTGTAACAACTTTGAAGACTTGAAAGTAAGTAAGCTGTACCTTCACGACATCAACCCAGTTCCAGCCTCGAGGGAGCTCCCCTTTGTGATCTAGAGGACAAAAATCAGTAACCTTAGTAAGACCGACCGCTGGTTGTAAATGAATCGACATCCTAGCAAATAGTGTTCTTTATACTACTGCACACAACAAGTAGATGAAAGTGTGCAAGACAAACCTGTTACCAAGGAAAAGTGAGGGGTGCGATGCCACACTGCTCCGACGCAGGTGGAGAGTTTTACCTCCTACAAGGCCAGTGTTTTTGTGGGTAGGACGCGGGACTAGCTCTGTTTCAGGATTCATATCAGGGCACTTGGCTCCAGACAAGCAAGATGACACTGATAAATGTTTGGCTTCAGGACTCAAGGGGAGTGAAAGTTAACTTATGGACAGCTTGACCACGCGCTGGTAAAACGTTTTTCAAAGGGAGCTTCACCCTATTGCGGTGTTCTCAACCTGTGGGTCATACCTCCACAGGGGTCACTTACCAGATATTTTAGATATTTACATTATGCTTCATAACAGTAGCAAAATTACAGTCATGAAGCAGCAACAATAAATAACTTTATGGTTGGGGGTCACCACAACATGAGGAACTGAATTAAAAGATAACAACAGCATTAGGAAGGTTGAGAACCACCGCTGTATTGAGAATGTTTGGATCAAAGCTTATAAGGACTCATATGAAAATGCATAGTTTACAAAATGCTTTCATCCTTTTAATATTCAAATTTAAAGAACAAGTTAACAAGTAAACGATTTACTTAAAAATTCTTCAATATTAGGGCCAAAACGATGGCCCAGCAGGTGAAGGTACACGCTGCCAAACCTGACCCCTGAGTTCATCCCTGGGCCCCTAAAATTGTCCTCTGATCTGAGGACAATTTTACATACATGCCATGGTACACATGTGCCCACACATGACACATATGTGCACAAAGTAAATAACATTTAAAATATAATAACAAAAATTCTTCTATTTCAAATGGCTTAGCTTTCTTATTCTTCATGTAGGTGGCTAAGCTCATTTTATGGAGCCTTAAAAAATTGATATTTGAAACAAGTTCTATACAGATCTGAAAAAATGCTCCAAAATCGGAAACTGTTTTAGATTTTGGAACATTTTAGATCTTGAATTATGGCTGTTCAATCAGGAACTATGACAACATTCCTGAATCTGGAAGGCCGTGAGCTCTGAACACTTCTGGTCCCAAGCACGTGGACAAAGGGTATTCACCTGTATTGACTGTCCAGCAAAGCAGTCAGAAACCAATGGTTCTCTCAGAGAGAGGCAATTATAGGAGCCCAGTCCCTGATGCTCACGGTTCTGTTCTCTTTCAGATCAGCAAGAATCTTATGTCACAGATTCTGAGGGTACAGTGCAGATGCCCAGGCTATCCCATTAAAGTTAGCATTAAAGTTATGCTAAAATACTCCAGAAAGACAATAACCAGAATTCTAGAGAATAGACCGCAATAGCTAATATTTTTACTTCAGGTATTTATGCATTACTGCTGCCTGATCTGAGGTGAACAATGCGGAGACTTTTAGACCACAAAGTTGCAGTTTCAAACTGTTGTTTATGAAGACCAACACAGTGTTGGTTTCCTTTTATTCTACCATCCACAGACATTAAATAAAATAACCCTAGTATCCCTTCACAAAAGAAAGGGCGGGGGCCAGAGCACTTGCTGCCCTTCCGGGATGAAAGACAGATTCCCAGCATCCACATCAGCAGCTGCCTGCAATTTCAGGTCGAGGGGCTCCAACACCTGTTTGGGGCCTCCACGAGCACTTCACAGACACGGTGCACATGAGCCCACGCACATCTTTATGTAAAAGTGTGTGTACACCAACATTTTCCTTTTCCTTGATCGGGAAAATTCAAACTGATGTCTATCTGCAAATTTCCAAGTTAGAGAAAAAGGAGCAAAAATGACTGTTGATTGAGCTGGAGTTGATATTCCTTTTCCAAGGAGTCTGCTATCAGACACGTGGGAATTCTTTTCTGAAATCTCATTGTAGAATGAAGTTAACAACAGGCAAAAAACATTAACTGCCTGTGCTCAGATGGTACTGATGCACCAGACTGCAAGTGAAAACTTTTTATTTTACACAGCCCTTAAACATCCAAACCTGTCACACAGGTAAATAAAATCCCACACAATGTTACAGCGTTCAAGTGGGCCACATGTTTTGTCCATTTTTCCAATGTTCCTCAGTGGGAATGTTTATAACTTCTCTGTGACTCATTGTCTTTTTCCAAATGATGATGTCACGATGGAGCAGCAATAAATAGCAGTATTTTTTACTGTGACTAACAGGTCTCTGATTCAAATGTTCCAAGGATAGACTAAGGAATTAATCCTGTAACCCTAAACATAACAAGCACCCCCACCACAGTGAAGTTCACCCATGTCCCATGTTAAGAAAGACAAAGAACAATGCATACCTGTCTTATCTGCCAGCTTGCGTTTCTGAGCTTTGGAAAGTTGTTCTTTCTTGTCTTTTTTCTTACTTGATGGGGCTGTGCTGGGAGTTTCAACCGAGATGATATTGGCTATGGATGTCTATAAGAACAGAAACAGATCTTAGACTTGCACCTTAAAACTTACTGGATCAGACTCAACATAGCTTCTTCTCGAAGGGGGCGGCGGTGGGTTTCTAAATTGACAAAAACCAAAGGTGTTACTGCTGTTATTCACTTATTCAGTCAGGTGTCCTTATACCTCACTGGCCTTGCTCATTTTCAAGGACACAACAGTGGGGTGGCAGTTCAACTGGGACCCCGAGAAGGAAGTCTGATCACCCATGTTATGTTGAAGATTCGAGGTTCCCACAAAATTGTCTAAATTACCGAACTTGCTGTCATTATTGGTACATCTTTAGAAAACTCATACATTCCACCCAGCTCTTTTGGTTTCCTGAAGAAAATCTTTAAATTATTTGGACTTGCATAGTTAGCAGCTATGATAGCTAAAATCTAAAATACTTAGCACATGATGAGTATTGCTGTGACTGCATTATACCATTTATTTGGGCCTTACCACAATAATATAAAGTAGACGCTATTATAACTCCATTTGACAAATGAGATTCTGAGCACAGAGGTTAAGAAAGTTGGCCAAAGTCACAGGGTTAAAAAAGATGGGCAGGGAAAATTTGAACACGTGTTGGCCTCAAATGGAACTAAGATGTGACGTTTTTCTTTCTTCCTCTTTTAAGACAGTATCTTACTTACAGCCCAGGTTGGCCTTGAAATCACAGACCTGGCCTCTGCCTCCTCAGGACACATTCAATTTTAATGGTTAGAAGTATTTTAATCTTTGCTGAAGGGTAAAATGGACAGAACATAATTCCGTTTTCTCCACAAAATAGAAGAAATCTAAGATTCATTGTTCTTACTTAAATCAAATGTAATTCTCTGTTTAAATCTAACACAAAGTCTTAAAAAAAACACACACACACACACACACAGCAAGAGTTAATTAACACGCCCAGACCAAAACCAGCTGGCAGAACCAACCACACACTCACTGGCGTAGAATTCCCGGGATGGTGGTTCTCCATGAACTGCTCTTTATTGTCCTTTGCATACTCGAACAACGTGTAGGTCATGGCGGTGCCAAGGTTCACTTCTACCGCTTCCTGTAGCTTGGCTAAGATGCTCTGCTTCACAGCCGAGGAGCTACAAGGCAGAGATATCAGACTGTCAAAGTGAGTCAAACAGAAGGCAAGGACCAAGCAATGAAAACTAAACTACTCACATGGTGTTGTTAAAAAAGGCGTTCATAGATATAACCGGAGGCGTCTGGGGATAGGTCTCTGTCCAGGAAATCTCTATTAGGAAGGCTTTGGGATCACCATCTTCACCTATCTGAAGAAAAGGGAATCTTAGGCTTGTGGAAAGTGACCCAAAGACCTAAATTACGACCTGCAAAATGATTCTTTCCAACATTCGCGTTCAGACTCAGAAGCACATACGCTGAGAAGTTCAGAGGTTCTGGGGAGGACTGGCCAAGGTGAGGGGACTAGATAGAGTTTCAACTTTAGTCCTCTGGGGCTTCAGGGAGTTCCATTGCTGCAGAGGGCCCATTTCTCAGTCAGCGGCCAGCTGGACAACGCCAAGGATACACTTTACATGTTTTGTTTCTGAGGCTGCAGTTAAGACAACAACAATAAGGAACGCGATGACAACAGAGCTGGGGGTGGTAGCACTGGGAGGCGGAGGCAGGTGACTCTCCTGAGCTTGAAGCCAGCTGGGTCTCCAGAAGACATACACAGAAGAAACCATGTATCAGAAACAAAACAAAACCTAAGCAGCCAATGGACAAAAGTAATTACCCACAAACTTGTAACAGATTGTCTTTCAGCTTTCCAGCTGCTAAACAGCAGCAGGCACAAAAAACAGGCCCGTACAAGCTGTTCAAGGGACAGGAGACCAGAAAACACAGTGGAAGGCTGAGACAAGCAAAGCAATGGACTCGGGGGAGGATGCCTTAGGCCAAGAGAATTCTTGGTAAGAAACTCCTGTTAAAAGTTCCGGGTCAAGTTTTTAATTTAAAACAGTTTTAACTCTTAAGGAAAAGCTAAACAGGCATGATGCATACTCACTGATACGCATTTACTACACACGCGGTCATTTCCCTGTCTTTCCCGTTAGCACAGAGGGCAGCACTTACTCCTTTAACATGGTTTTCCCCACTCTGGTTTTTGTTGAAGCATTTAGAAGTAATGAAACATCTTTAGTTATTAAGAGTGAAAAAAAAAAAAACCTTAGGATATCTTTTATAGCCCCAAGACAATCATCCCACGTCCAACAACTCAACATTGATATAAAAAACCTCATCTAATATATAATTTATATTACATTCCCCAACTATACCCAAAGTGTCCTTTAACAAATGTACTTCCAGCCCAGAAAGCTGAAATTCTCTGAAGGTTTACTCTGATTGGTTGTCTACCTTAATGGAACCTTTTCCCTGGCTTTTGAAAGTCTGTTATGACATTAAGAGCTTAGGCTGGTTTTTCTGACTAACATCCCCAAATATAGACAACTACTTCCTCTGTTCAGGTTCAGATGGGGCATTTTGTGCGGAGAGGAGGTGTGGGAGCTCGTGGGCATCCTATCAGGATTCGCCACTGGGGCTAATTTCTTCAGCGGAGAGGGTAATAAAGAAAATCCATGCAGTAATAACACACAAATACGTCACTACCCTGTTTCTTAGCAACCTTTGCCTGGAGATTTTAACGTCTGTTAATAATGCTGGCCTGAATCAAGCTTCTCACTCAAGGGGCCTGCGAGACAGCTCAGAGGGGTAAAGAAAGGCACCTGCTGTCAAGTCAGATGACCTGAGTTTGATCCCTGGAACCCACATAGTGGAAGAGGACGACCAACTCACATGCATTGTGGCATACATGTGCCTCTCCCTGAATACACACACACACACACACACACACACACACAAACACACACACACTACATCCAAGCAAAATACTCATATACACAAAATAAAAATAAATCTTTTTCAAAGTGGACTTGGGTTATGGAACTAAGAATAGAGCCATCACTCTACGGGCAAGAGAAGCCCAGGAAGAAGCCTCTTTAAACAGGCTATTGCCGGGCTACTTAAATGCTTCAGAGTGTTAAATGCTCTGAACTTGTGGTTCCATGTAAGAGGGAAGCTGAAAAGGCAGAAGTAGAAGCGGGGTGGGGGTGGGGGAGTCATTTAGGAGCCTACTAAACTGTTCTATTGGAGAATAGAAGGTCAGACGGGAGGATCCCTGACTCTCCTCCTTTGACTGTGGACATGCGCTATCCAGTTCTGTGTTTTGTTCTATTGCAGAGTGCACACGCATATCCTGGACCATTCTGCACACTGTGCTCAGTAGATAACTGACGCTGTTACTGGAGACAATTAGGAAACCATATGGGAATTCTCAATGTCCCTGGTAAAGAAAAGGCGGCAGTGGCTGGGGAAATCTCAGAAGGCAGCTAGCCGGATTTAACCAGAAGGACCAGGTCTTAATTCCATCATGAACTTTGGCCCTTAAGAGTTCCCTAGTGGTTGTGATGTTGATAGTGACAACTTGATGGGATTTAGAGTCACCACAGAAACATCCTCAGGGCATATCTGTGAGGGATTTTCTGGATTGGGCTAAGTGAGGTGGGAAGGCTCACCCTGATGTGGATACCATTCTATGGGCTGGAGTCAGGAGAGACAGAGAAGTGGGCAGAAGCAACGTTCTCTGTCTCCCGACTTTGGGCACTGTATAAGGAGCAGCCTCCCACGGGACCCTCCTTCTGTCATGGCTTCCACTAGTGGGCTGCACGTCCAAACTCTGAGCCCAGGGAAACTCTTCTTTCCTTAAGTTTTTAACGTTTTAAAAAGATGTATTTATTTGTTCCTACTGTGGGATTTGTGTGGGGCACACGTGTTCCCCAGTAACAGAGGACAACTTCCCGGACTGGTTCTAGCTCAGGCCGTGGAGCCTATGAGGTAGTGTTCCTATCTCTCTGGCCTGGCCCTCAAGTTGCTCTGTCAGGAATTTTGTCATGGCAACCAGTAAAGTAACAACTATAGTTGTCACCCAGATGGAGGCAGTACAAAGATGGTGGGCCTGAAGAACCGGGGACTGTCATAGAGCAGTGGTTCTCAGCCTGTGGCTCTCCCCCCCCATTTTGGGTCAGATGACCTTTGCACAGGGGTCACCTAAGACCATCAGAAAACAAAGATGTTGACATTATGATTCATAACCGTAGCAAAAGGACAGTGATGAAGCAGTAGTGAAAATACTTTTCTGGCTGGGAGTCACCACGACATGAGAAACTATATTCAAGGTTCACGGCATAGGAGGAAGGCTGAGAATCAGTGCTTAGAGCATGTGTTCCCTAGTCACACTTGGGAGTCTGAGATAAAAGAAGCAAGAATTCAAGGCTAGACGTGGGCTACGTGGTGACACTCTGCCCTAAGCAAACGAACAAAAACCCATTTCCCGTTAGAGTCTACAGGTCAAGCAAATTTGAGGGTTCTAGAGCACCGTCAGCTGTGACAGAGTCCAGGAAGCTAGAACTCAGGGAAGCCATCTTTAAGAGAGAGGCACCATATAGTACTTAAGATTTCTTTTACCTCTAATGTTTTATAATCAATTAAAACATTTTTTAAGGTTCTAAATTAGGTTGGAAAGATGGCTCAGTGGTTGCCCTTCCAGAATACCTGGGTTCATCCCGCAGCACCCACATGTCAACTCACAACTGTCTATGAATCTATAGAGTTCAAGGGGATCCAGTGCCCCCTTCTGGGCTCTGTGAGTACCTGACAAGTACGTGATACACTGACATGCTTGCTGTCAAACACCCAGACACATAATAAAATAATATCTATGTTAAAAAGGTTCTGTATTAAGTTTTCAAATGTTACCAATAACAATGTCATAGAGATAAGTTTCATTTAACTGTGTCAGGAGGGCTGGAGAGATGGCTCAGTTGTCAAATTACTGGCTGTTTTTCCAAGAGCCCAGTTTGGTTTACACCATTCATGGCTTACAACCCTCTGTAACTCCAGCTCTAGGGGACTGGATGCCATCTTCTGGGCCCCCAGAAACACACACAAAACATTTCTAGAAAAATAGAAATTTCAGAAAACACAGGAATATAATAAAGTTAACTCACTAAGTTAGAAGATGGAGCCAGACTCTGCAGCCTCCACATCCCCTTCCCTAGCAGAGAAATACATGCACTGTACATGCTGTGTCTTACCCTGTACTGAAACGAAACCGGACTTAATTCCCGGAAGCTTTCATCTCCTTCATAAATAGAACGTAAAGCTTCTAGTTCCATCTGAAAAAAAAAAAAAAGGATATTGTTTAGTGGTGTATCTGGATTAGAAAGAGATGTCTTTAGCTTGCTATTCGAAACCACTCAACTTTGTAAAACTTATGGCTTAACTTATTGGTCCTAGCCGCTTATGACATATGTGTATATACCAACACAGAACAATTATACTAGCAGCAGGTACCAACACAGGACAACTATACCAACAGCACATACTTTAAGACTATCTGTTGGGAACTGCTAAGGGTTTTTACATTGTATCAGCTCACTTAATTCTCACATCCACCTGTGAAGAGCTGACTACCATACTTCCTTCTCCCTATTGTGGAGGAAAGATGTGGATTAAAGCAGTTTGAGAATATTTTGTGTCCCTCTCCTGAACAACTCACCTGAGGTATAGAAAATGCACTAATCGTGGAAAGGAGAAGTAGGAGGCACAACAATTTCCCATTTTTAAAAGGACATCGGTTGCTGTGTGGTGGTGGAACAAGCCATGAATCCCAGCACTCGGGAGGCAGAGGCAGGCAGATCTCTGAGTTCAAGGATATCCTGACTACAGAGTGAGTTCCAGGACAGCCAGGGCTACATAGGGAAACCCTATCCCAACAACAACAATCTCTGGGAGTTCGAGGCCAGCCTGGTCTACAAGAGCTAGTTCCAGGAGAGGAACCAAAAACTACAGAGAAACCCTGTCTCAAAAATCAAAAAAAAAAAAAAAGTGTACCTATCTATCACCTCAAATTTTCAATCATTTATTTGAGAAATGCAGAAGTTGCTTCTCTCTCTCTCTCTCTCTCTCTCTCTCTCTCTCTCTCTCTCTTCCTCTCTCTCCCTCTCTCTCGTTTTTTTGAGACAGGGTTTCTATGTGTAACAATCCTGGCTGTCCCGGAACTCACTTGGAAGACCAGGCAGAACTCTCAGAGATCGGCCTGCCTCTGTCCCCAGTGCTGGGATTAAAGGCGTGCACCACCACTGCTGACAGAATGCAGAGGACACTTTTAAACTAGCCGTGCTACTGTGTGGCAAGACACCAGACCTTGCTCGTCTCTTTTTAAGTTTGTATCCACTTACTAGTCGTTCCTCTTCCCTTTCTCTCTATCCTCGCCCCTGAACTCATTAATGCTTTGGAGTCCCAGAACTGGCAGGAGTGTTTAGCGGGTTATTCAGACACCAATTAGTTTGTTGGATTTGGGGGTTCTTTACAGAGAAAGAGCTTTTATTAACACCCACGCCGTCAGAATGCTAACTTTTAAGCAACACACCCAAAACAGTAAATTACTACATTCGTCTTCCAATCAATCCTTAATGCATCACGTTCATTCACTCTGGGACACTCTACAACGGCAGACACGCTTCCTCACCTGAACACATTATAGAGTTAGAAAGGTCGATGACACGTGATTAATAGCATGCATCCCTTCCAACTCTATATCTACATGACATTTTGCAATAAAAAGATCAAAACACATACTATACAAAATTCTGAGCAAAAACTGCCCCAAACAGATTTTATATTCCCTTAATAACTGATTGACAAGCGATTTCACTAAACATTCTGGACAGAAAGTGAGACATAAGGGCCATTCATTTCCCTCCCCAGAAATTTTACTTTCTCAACCCCCTCCCTATGAGACCACAGGTTTTTCGAGACTGGATTTCTCTGTAGCTTTGGAGCCAGTCCGGGAACTAGCTCTCGTGCACCAGGCTGGCCTTGAACTCACAGAGCCCCGCCAGCCTCCGCCTCACCGCCAGCCTCCACGAGAACTCGGATTAAAGGCGTGTGTGCGCCACCACCGCCCAGCTAAATTTTAAAATTTAAAGGATTTTAAGACAGTATAACACGTAAGCGCTTAAGCCACACGCGGGACTTAAGGTCAACCAAGTGCACCAGGGTCGTGGACCAAGGACACTCATCTTAGCTAGAAAATCTGGGGATATCCCCGGGGTTGCAAAAAAAAAATGAGGGGAGCGGGAGGCTGGGTCGCACGTGACCCATTCATGCTCGCTGGCCTCGCTGCTGACCGGTGCCGTCTGGCAGTGGATCCGCCAACGTGGGGCACCCGACTGGCCAGGCTGTGAGGGCTCTCAACGCAAAGGACACGCGAGGAGTCCCGGGTGCCCCACGTTGGGACCTGCGCCGGGACTGGGGTGTCCAGTCCTGGGTTCTCACCTCCTGGTCCTCGTTGGCACCCATCGCGCAGGGCGCACAGCGTCTGCGACCGCGAAGATCAGGCGGAGAGCCGGCGGGAGGCCGGAGCACCCCGTTTCCGCGCCTCGGTCTGGGGAAACCCTCCTCGCAGCCGTGGGTACGAGCTCGCGCCCTCCCGACCCTCGGCGGCACCAAGCCGCTGGCAGTCGGCTGCGGGCCGGGAACCCAGGATCGCGTTAGGTGGGACCGGGAACCCCGACCGCGTTAAGTTGGGGGGGGCACCCAGACCTCTGATCAGCCGCGGAGGGGCGGTCACGAGAGGCCCCGCCCCTTCACGATCGCTTCTCCTATTGGCTCCTCCTTTCCCCGCCCCCACTTCTTTCTCCTCTAGGAAATGGAGCCCCTGCCGTGCTAGGTGCTCCGTTCTGCTCCAGGACTGGTTGCGAGTACTGTCACTCAGGCTCAGAAAGTGCTTCCTGTGCCAGCGGAGGCGGGGAAAAGGAAGTCTCGCCTTCTGCCGCCGGCTGTGGGGCTGTCGGAACTCGGTGGCCGCGTTCCGTGACGCCCCTGCCTGGCTCTCCCGGTGCTCTCGGGGCTGGCGGCGACTCGCCGCTGCTGCAGCGGACCCAGGGCGTGCGGCCTGGGTGAGTTGGGCCCGGAGACTCTTGCTGGCCAGACCAACCCGGCTGGCTTGGGAGGCCTGTGTTTTCCCTTGGCGTCCACGGGTGCAATCTTGGCAGTTCTCTTTCAGCTGCAAAGAAGAACGCGCTTATTTCTAGATAGAGAGCTTATTTCTGATAGGGGAAGACGGAGTCAGTTTCTAGACCTGTGAGGTTACTCTCCCTTCCAGCTGTGGCTACCAGAGCCGAATGCTGTGACCCTGGGGACGGTGTCTTTTCTCAGGTTGTGTTGCTTCTCTTCCTCTGCAGTGTCGATCATGCACCCAGCGATCGTTCTTTGAGCTTTTTGCAGTTGGACGTCTCTGAGTCCTTGCTGCTAGCCGACGTCTTGTTCCCTGATCCATCTGTCCATTGATAGCCGTCTTCGTTAGTAGCCACTTGATTGGGTTAGCTTGTTTCTCTCCTACGCTAGCTGACACATTACTTCCGCTGCACTAACCAGGTGACCTGGTGCTGAGTGAGGTCTTACTTTGTGCTTCTGCCTGTCTCCTCCCTGTCCATAGTTTGCTTGGTTTCTCCATTTATTTTCCCGGAAGTCAGGAAACGACCCCTTTCCTGCGTGTCATTGAAATCTATTCAGCTGGTAGTTGTCCTGTCCCATCCCTTTGAGATCCACGGCGGCGTTAGCAGGGCCATTGCAAGTGCCAAAGCTCGTACGGCAGAATGTGGCAGGGGTTGCTGGCGCAGTTTCCGTGATGGTGTTGGGACAGATTTGCTGTAATTGAGAGCGGCACTCTTATTTGTGGTAGACAGTAGCCATGGGTGACTATCGAGCACTTGAAATGGGCTAGTCTGAACTAAAGTGGTCTGCGAGTATAAGATACGACACCAGAGTTTGAAGACAGTGCACAAATAGGTTTTGAAAAGTTCATCGATGAGTTATAGGCATGTTTGTTGGAGAATATTCTTGGGTTACAGTTTCTCTTTTTTCTTTTTCTTCCTTTTTTCCCCATTTTTCTCTTTCTTCCTTCCTTCCTTCCTTCCTTCCTTTCTTTCTTTCTTTCTTTCTTTCTTTCTTTCTTTCTTTCTTTCTTTCTTTCTTTCTTTCTTTTTTTGAGGGGAGGAGGGGTATGAGGTGCCATAGCCCTGGTCCCTGAAGACCAGGCTACTATGGAATTTGAAGCTATCTTCCTGCCTGCTTCTGCCTCTGCCCCTTGATTGCTGGGTTTTACAGGAGTTTGCTTTCTGAGCCTGCTTCTCTTTTACTTTCCGATGTGACTGCAGGGAGTTTTCACATGATTTATGTGACTCGTACTGTAATCCTCTCAGGCAGTACTAATTTAAAAAACGTCGTCAGTCCTTTCTGCTTCCCTTTATGACCACGCCATATCCAAGGGCCACAGCTATTTCTCCCGGAGCCTCTGGAAGTATTAAGGGAACTGGATTTTTCTCCCTCTTGTCTAGATTGTCTGGTATTACGGAGCCATATTATGTTGTGAGCTCTCCTGGGCTATTTCACTCTTGGTCCTGAATTCTCTGGAAGCAGTGTGTTTCTCTGTCCTCACAGCACAGCCCTTCCTATGAGTCTTTGAGAGCAATTCTGCAAGCTTGTGTTGTAGATACGCATCATTTCTGGCAAGTGTTCCAAATCACTTTCTGATACCCCTTGTTCCTTTAGTACTTAAGCATGTGATAGTTAATTAATTAAGATGATTAACTTTTCAGTTAGAAATAGTCCACAATTTTGGGAAAAGTGGCGTTTTGCACTTCAGTTTTCCCAGGGACTGCATTGTGTTTTGTATAATGTGATAATGCCAATCACTTTAAAGGAGCATATGGGAAATCCTTTTGGAAATAAGGAATCATTTTAAAAATACGGTGATAATTTTGTTTGGAATAAGAATATTTTTATACAATTGTTTCTTTTTTTGGTTTTTCGAGGCAGGGTTTGTCTGTCTAATAGCCTTGACTGTCCCGGATATATAATCATTTTCTAAAGTCAGTGCATATCTGCATCCAGTGTCGACTTAGCTACAGGACACAACAGAACCATGTTCTGTATGTGTTTCTACCCATTATTAGTGTTTCTCTTACAGACTTTCCTTTACCTATTGCATCATCTTACATTATGAAAACTGAGAAACAGCTCTTAGGTAATACACACATTGTTTGAATTATCTTCTAAGCACTGAGGAATTAGATATTTGCAATTCCAGAGAAATCAGAGGAAATTGGATATGTGTGTGTTACATATAAGTCAATAACTTTTTAATTTTATTGATTATGGTTGGTATAGAGCACATAACTTGAATTAAAAGAAAAGCATTTTTAAGACAGTCTTACTATTTTGCTACCAACTGTCCTGAATGCTTTATCCTCCTTTTTGGCCTCCTGGGGGCTGGGATTGCAGCATGTGCCAGTCTAGACCTATTTTAATTTCATTTCTTCTCTGCTTTCTTAGCTTGTTTGGCCCAAACGTTGCTATACATTTTCAAAGATAACTGTGAAGGTAGCAAATCTGTCTAAAAGTTGACTACAACCTCTTTTGTGAAATTTAAAAGAAAAAAATGCAACACAATTAGTAATTTTAATAAATCTAATTTAGGAATTAAGGTTTTTATTTTACTCTCTTCTGTATGCGTGACTGTGTACATGCAGAGCCGTTTCTCTTTTTATAATGTTTATGTTAGATATTGTTGTCGGTTCCTTTAATTAACTATGAATATCCTGACATTTGTATTTCAGATTTTTCTGTGACGTCTTAAGCATGAGCCCCACACGGTGGGACTTCCCTGTGGAGTTATGTTGTCGGCCTATGGCTTTTGTTACACTTACTGGCCTTGACGTAGTTTATAATGCTGTGCATCGAGCAGTCTGGGATGCTTTCTGTGCCAATCGGAGAGCTGATCGGGTACCAATTTCTTTCAAGGTGCTCCCAGGTGACCATGAATATCCAAAATGTAGATCTAAGGTAATGGCATTAGGATTGCTCATACTCATTCATAGTCCCTGTCCTTTTCCCACCCCACTCCCCACCCTGTTCAGTGTGTGTGTGTGTGTGTGTGTGTGTGTTGGAAACTTGGGAACCCCCTGAGTGTATTAGGGCAAAGGTTACTGTTGTGTCTAAGGAAAAGCAGTGTTTATGTACTATGGGGTATATGCATATATTTAGTAACACTTCTTCACTGTGAGCCTACATTTTTCTTTAAGAATTTTTTATTTGTGTATTGTGTTTGTGTGTGTGTGTAGGTTCACTGACAGCTCTTAGTGTCAGTCTCTTCTTCCAGTGTGTGGGTCCTGAGGACTGGACTCAGGTAGTCCCAGGCTTTGCACAAAGTGCCCTTTCCATCTACCCCCATCCCTTGTCTTTTCATAAAACAACCATGGCAGTCTGTCTGTAAACAGATGAAGTGCAGTGGACTCCCGATTGTTGTAACATTTTACAGGAACAGAGATGGGTGGGGTAGAAGTAGACCTGGGAAAGGCCGAGTCCCTCTTTACACATAGCTAGACCTTGGCGTTTTTAGGCTCCTTGGTTTTGGCCGTTCTTCCTCCCATGGAGGGGTAGCGTTCGTGCGGTTGAGAGTCCGTTCTAACACCTAGACACTCACAGCTGTTACTAATTTCTGATGGCTGTACCGTCCTCATCTTAGACAGGGCGGCATGCATAGTGAACGCAGCAGATGTGTATAAAGTGCCTGGCACTCCGGAGACGCTTCCTGCTGCTTGCTCCTCTTACCACCTAACTCAGTTTTGTCACCGTCGGCAGAGAACGTCGTACGAGTGGTACATTCCCAAAGGGATCCTGAAGACCGGCTGGATGAATAAGCATCTGAACCTGGTGCCGGCTCTGGTGGTCGTCTTCTATGAACTGGACTGGGATGAGCCTCAGTGGAAAGAAAAGCAGTCTGAGTGCGCGACCAGGGTGGAAATCGTCAGGTACGACGCTGCTGGGCCTCTGGTACTCACAACTGTCTGTCGTTCACTGCCTTACTTGTTTGTGACATCAGGGATTGTGTCCATGGCCTGTGTGTGCCAGGCAAGCAGTCAGCCCTGTTTGCAAACACTTGAAAGTAATTCAATACTGTTTAAACTGCAGTGGTTACCTTGGAGACTGTTAACCTCATTCTGTTTCTAATAAGTATTAACTATATTGTACTAGGAATGTGAGGAAATTTAGAAGGCACGTTGGCCTGGTATTCCAATTTTTTGTTTATACTATGCTTTCTTTGGGAGATAACAACTTACTAGCAGACCTCAAAGATATATTTTATTATATATTTATTGTGTGTGTGTGTGTGTGTGTGTGTGTCTAACCCTTGTGCATGCATGCTGGTGCTTGCAGAGACCAGAAGAAGGCATCACACCCCCTGGGCTGTAGTGAGCTGCCCCACAGTGGCTGCTGGGAATTGAACTCTGGTCCTCTGGAAGAGCTTCAAGAGCTCCTAATTGCTGAAGCATCTCTCTTGGACTCGCATAAGCACTTGCCATCTCTCTAGCACTTACGAATTATTAATAATTTGTTATTGTGTGTACACAGTTTATATTTTTGTTCATGCATGCTATGACGCATGTGGGGGTCAGAGGACAGCCCTGGAGAGTTGGCTCCTTCCTTCAGCTTTTGAACATATATTCAGGCTCTAACTCAGGTTGCCAGGCTTGCGTAGCTGACATAGATGCTCTGCCCGTCTCACTGGTCCCCATAATGCTTTGTGACCGTGTAGTTCTAAGGCAATTATTCTGGATGGCTGATATGTCACTATGAAGAAGTACATTAACTGTAATTTTTATATAGAAGTATATGTTAAAATTTCATGTTAAAATCATCTTCACACTTATTTTGTTTGGGAGGCAAGTCATGTGTGGGTCAGAGGACAACCTGGGGGAGTTGGGTCCCTCCTTTCAAAAATTATGTGGAATCAGGGAATCAATTTAGGTCATCTTGCGGGCCCTTAGTTTCACTTTTAGAGCAGATTTTAGTAAGATAGTAAGCTTGATGTACATTATACTCTGAAAATAGAAGTCATTATTTCCTTTGTAGGAAATACTCTGATCTTGATGTGTTTTAGTTGGAATCTGTCTTCGGTTGGATGGTGTGTTTATGTGAAGCCTGACATAGATCTGCTAAAACAAGCTAACTGCTTTAGTAACCATGTTGTTATATTTCCATTGCAGACAGAGTTTGCAAGGGAGAAATACAAAGGTCGCAGTCGTCCTGATTCAAAAGAAAGCGCCTTTGCCTCCAGGTATCGGAAGGTCATCAATTGCTTTATGCCCCATTACTAATACCAGGAGGCAGATTTTTTTTTTATATTTAAATGTTTTGTTTGTTCATTTTGGGGGCTGGTAGTATGCCAACTTCTAAAAGGCCAGAAAGGTGGCTCAGCAAGAAAAGGCACTTGCCTACCACCCGAGTTCTGATTCCCAGAACCCACGTGGTGGAAGGGAAGAATCAGTTCTGAAAGTTGTTCTCTGACCTCCACAGGTGTACTGTGGCTCAGTGCAAACATGCGTACATGCATGTGCACATACATATGTATACACACACAAAACAAATAAATACTTAAAATGTCAGTAATACGCAAACTAATATTTTTTATAAATAATAATAACAAATGAAGTTTTTTAATTTATTTATCTACTTATTTATTTATTTATTTATTTATTTATTTATTTATTTATTTATTATGTATACAATATTCTGTCTGTGTATATGCCTACAAGCCAGAAGAGGGCACCAGACCTCTTTACAGATGGTTGTGAGCCACCATGTGGTTGCTGGGAATTGAACTCAGGACCTCTGGAAGAGCAGGCAATGCTCTTAACCGCTGAGCCATCTCTCCAATCCCCAAATGAAGTTTTCAAATGCTCAGACTTGCTGTTTTATTTCTGCTTAACCCCTCACATATGCATGGATCAATTGACTAAAAATAGTGTTATTTACTTGTCTGATTCTATTTAAAATTTGCTCTTACATAAAGAAACATAGGGTTTGTAATATTGTCCGGAGAAATGCTTCATTTAAATGACTCTTCCTTTACCTTCCCAGATTTTCCTGAGTTAGACTAATTTTTGTTGCCATGTTGGAGCTTGTAGCATTCTGAGGTTTTGGAAACTTCCTTCCTAAATAGTTGCCCCCATTTTTATTTGTCTTTTCAGGCAGCCATGTGATGTGGTTTGTCCTGTCTGCCCTGCTCAGGAGGAAATAGGAATGTAGTCACTTCTGGGAGCCCTAAGCCCTTGGGGAGAGCAGGAATCCTACTCACATGGTGACAGGGGCTTGCAACTCTATTCCTGATTACAAACTTGGGTAAATTTCACTACAGAAGTCTAATGCCTTTGCTTCGTTTCTCTCTGTCTGGGGCTTGCTGACAGGAGAAGACGTCGTCGCCTCAGAGCGGGCTGCAGCTTTGTGCAATGTGTGTGAACTCTCAGGCAAGTCTCTGTTTGTGCTGCCCCACACTGACCACCTTGTGGGCTACATTATAAGGTAAATCAAAGTTTTCTTGTTCCTCAGGAATGAAAAGTTGGTGGCTTAGACCCTTTTATTTACAGACAGCAACGAAATGTTCATAATATAAACATCATGGACAGTGAAGTTCAGCTAGGCAGACCACTAACTGAAGAGTCACAGGAGCTAGTGGCCAGCCTGGCACAGTAGCAAGTTCCAGGCTGTCGGGGGCTGTGCTGCGTAGACAGGCCCTGACTCAAAACAAGCAGTGAGGCTCGTATTGCATTTCTCTAACTGTTTAACCTGGTTTCCTTAAAAGCAGGGAAGGGCTTAATTCCATGTCTTTCTCTAGGTTTTTGTTTTAGAATTACATTTATTTATGACTCACTCAGGGGAGAGGGCCATGCCCATGCCGCAGAGGTCAGAGGACAACTTACAGGAGTCAGTTCTGTCCTTCCACCATCTGGGTCCCTGGGGTTGAACTCAGGTTCTTGGGCGTGGCAGCAGGCACCTTTACCTGCTGAGCCATGTCACCAGCCCAAGTCTAAGCAGGTCCATTTGTTCTCAGGTCTCTTCTACTTGGTTGTCACATGTTCTGAGTGCACAGCCTGTTTGGAAACTGAAGCAAGCTTACCTTTGATGTAGTCAGAGCTGATTTCTTAGGGAAGGTTATCTTTTCATCTTTAGAGTAACCTATAAAAATATTTCTCACTATAGTTAGGTGTTTCACAATCAGTCCCTTATTGTTCTCTCTTGTAAAAATTTAAGGACAAGTTTATATTAATAACATTTGTTTCAATATTAGAATCTAAACTTTATTTTTATATTTTAACATTTTCTAAAACTATACTTTTGAAAATAAAAGATTCTGCCCTAGAAAATGCAATTTCCCAAGCATTCAGGAGGCAGGGTCAGGGAGGAAGATTGCCAATTTGAGGCCAGTCTGGGGTACACTAGTGAGTTTAGAGTTTTCCAAGGCTACATAGTAAGATTTTGTCTATAAAGACGTGAATAAAATATTTGATTTAAAATTTTACTTATTTTCCTCAGATGTGGTAAAAAATCTTTTGTTCTGTTTTGTTTTTGATTTTTAGAGATAGGGCTACTTTATGTATTCCTGGCTGTCCTGGAACTTGTTCTGTAGAGCAGGCTGTCCTTGAACTCACAGAGATCCCCCTGTCTCTGCCTCCTGAGGGCTGAGATTAAAAGTATGTGCCATCACAGTGGTAAAAATCTTTTGAATATAGGTTAAAGTTATGTTTTATTCTGAGTAGGAGAAGCTTGCAGTCACCTGTTATTGCCTATGAATTCCCTTTCTGTTGTGCCCTGCTCTTGGTCTTGCAGGCCCTTCCTTTCTCCAGAAGGGTGCGGAGTGCTTACTGGTCCCTGCAGCTCTCTTCTGTGGTGTTCATGTAACCTCAGAGTTGTTCAGGGAAGCAGGACCTTAGTAAAACCAATTCTATCTTGTAGACCAGTTGTTTCTAATCTCCCCATAAGTTTTCTTATTTATTCTTTTAAACTCAAAATACTAGAAGATTGAAAAAAAGTAAAATACAATTTAATTTGAAATCTTTTTTCAGATGTTTTATAAAATTATAGTAGGGACGAAAGTATTCTTAAAGATCATCTGATATTTATGAAGTCCAAGTATTTCATCTGTTGTATTCAGTGCTGTAAATGATTTTCAGAGGCCTTAGGGCGGGTCTTGATTTTAGACTTTTTTCTTAGAAATACAGTGCTTCATTTTTCACCTTAATTATCAGTAAAGCCCAGTGTTGATGACAAATGTCAGTTCTCAACAATGCCATTCTTAAAAAGAGTTTGGCTTTGAATAACTGTGTGTGTGCGCGCGCGTGTGTTATATATGTATATACAAATACATATTTGTGTGTACGTTCATTGTTTCTTAACAGGTTAGAAAACGCGTTTTATGAACATGCCCAGACCTATTACTACACCGAGATCAGAAGAGTGAAATCTCATAAAGAATTTTTGAATAAAACAACACACCAGGTACTTTGAAAAATGAATGAGAAGCAGATTATTCGTTTCTGGTTGCTTCGTGGATGGTTCTTATTTCTGCAGTACTGATATTTTAAGTTGTTTTAGTATTTGAAAAGGTTTTTTTTAAGCTCTTAAAAATGGGTTGGTTTTCAAATTGGAATCTTTTCCCCTTAAAGGAGTTTCAAACTCCTTTACCTGTGAGAAGAGCTCTCGGGAGCCTTTTCAGCTGTGTCCTTGTTGGAATCACTGTGAATTTAATTTTGAATAATTCTCTTTGTACCTTAATGCATCATAAAAATAGCATTTTTGCATTAACAGTTTCTATATAATCATTCTTTAATCTCTTTCAGCTCTTGTTTGTTAGGCATCAGTTCAAAATCGCCTTCTTCAGTGAGCTGAAGCAGGACACACAGAATGCTCTGAAGTAAGTTTCTGTCTCAGATTAAATCCTCATTACCTCAGTGCTAATAACCAGCTGTGAATCTCGGTCACCTTGATTTTAAGGTATTCATGTTATATTCAGATATTTAATAAGTAGTTTTTTTTCCCATCTTAATGCTGGAAATAAGTTGTCATAAACTTCCTGGTCTAATTTAACTACATTTCATGATCTAAAAAAAAGAGTTTCACAATTCTCTTAATTTTTCTGTTTTTATTTTTCTATTTGTATATTCAGTAAAATTCTTGAAACTAATTTTCAAAGTATAATAAACATGAAATATTCATTTATTCAACTCAAATAGGCTTTATCATTAATTGTTTAGTTTATTGCATCATTTTTCATTTAAAGACCCTGCTGGAGCCTTGAAGATTAGTTGCAGGTGTGTTGACATGCTCAAACATTTTATTCCTTTGTTTTTACCAACTGCGGTTTAATAAAACGCCATCTCTTTGTGCGGTAGCTCAGAGTTTTGGATATACATTGGCAGTGTGGAAAGGGATTTAAAAGGAATCAGTTATTTGTCTTATTATTGGGGAGAGAATAGCAGTAGATCAAAATAATAGCTGGATTTAATGTAGTTTATTTTTATTGGGGGATGGGTGGTGTCAGTTGACACCTTCGGTTTTAGGTTTTCTATAAAAACTAGTGCTGTAGAGGAAACCATTTGCTGGAGAGGATAAGACCAACCTGGGTTGAATAACGAATTTCTGGCCAGCCTGGGCTATCTAGTGAGGCTGTCTCAAAAGTACACACATACACATGTATGTATTTATTGAGAGTGCTTTTGTTTGAGACAATCTCTGTAGCCCTGGCTGTTTTGGAACCCACTTAGAGCAGATTGGCCTTGAACTCACAGAGATTCTCCTGCCTGAGTGCTGAGATTAAAGGAGTGTGCTACTACGCCCAGCAAACAGTGTTTATTTTTTAGTGTGATTTTAGATAACCATCCAATTTACCCTCAGTTTTCAATAACTACTTGTTATTGACTGGCTAGTTAATTATAGAAAGAACAGTGTACATGGGATGGGTTTTTCTGTTCTGAAGTCATTGATTAGTGATCAGTAGATACTTCCATATACTACTGGGGATATATATGGATATATATAATATATTAACAATATTAAGCACTCAGCAGCTCAATAATAGCATATATTATAATATTTAATGTGTAATATTTGCTGTTATTGAGCTGCTGAGTGCTTAATATTGTTCTTGGGTATCTTAAACGTTAATTTATATCATAATTAACCACCTTCCTCATGTTTACTTAGGAATTACAGGACTGCCTATAACCTTGTACATGAATTGAGAGCCCATGAAACTAATATTCTGGAAATTAAGACGATGGCAGGATTTATAAACTACAAGGTATAGTTCTACTTTAAAATAAAGGAGATTTACCTTTCAATATTACCTTCTTTAAATGCAAAAATCAAAATCAGTTTCTTGATACGGAAAGTTGGTATTTGATGAATTATGTTCCTTTTTTTGATGTTCTTTACTCAAAAATGGCCTTGACTCTCAGCAGCCTCATAGTAATAGCTGTGTTTTGGGTTTTTAGGTACTAATTATTGAGAGTCTTTCAGTGTTTGTTTCTGAGAAAGAGAAAGGAGTAGTCGGGTTGTTGAATTTAAACGATGCAGCATATTGGAATTATGTAAGCATTTCCTGGAGTAATGACTCAGCCATAAAATAGATACATCTATTTAGTATAGTGGGTTTATTTTTGTATTTTGAGACTTGCTCTCACTGTTGCCTCAGCTAGTCTTGAACTCTGGGGCTCAAGTGATCTTCTTGCCTTAGCCCGTTGAGTAGCTGGGCCTGCAGCATACACTACCACTGTTGGCTCAGTTCACTTTAGTTAAACCATAGCTATTGTTTGAGCATTTTAAGATTGAATATTGTACAAATAATCCTGTTTGTCCCATCCCTGTCCTGTTCCTCTTCCATCCTTGTGTCGGGACCTGTTCTTCCTCCCTGGCTTCCAGCAGACAAGCGAGGCTGTTATTGTTTTCCCAGTCATTTAACAATGCCTGACACTGGTGGGTGATGTGTGGCAGAGAACTTTTTAGTGAACACAAATCTAAAAGTGAATATTTCCTGATCTGGCAATCCCCCCTTTTTTTGGAAATTTATTTGCCAATTATGGGAGTATATGTAACTCAAAATCTATGGATACTTACTATATTTTCTAATAGGAAAATATTGGAAATAACCTTACAGTGGGTGATTGTTTAATAGCTATACATTTATGAATGTGGCAGCTTCATCAGTCAAGATGAAATGGTAGCTACAGGTCTTAGTTTGGTTTCATAACGAAAAGCAACTTGGGAAGGAAAGCGTTGATTTGACTTAAATGTCTCAGGTCACAATCCATTGAGGGAAGCCGAGGCAGGAGCTGATGCAGAGGCCATGCAGGAGCTCTGCTTATTGGCTTCCCCTTCATGGCTTGCTCAGCCTGCTTTCTTACAGCACCGAGGACCATCAGCCCAGGGCCAGCACCACCTACAGTGGGCTAGGTCCTTCCCATATCAATCATTGCTACTGGTGATCTGATGGAAGAATTTCCTCAGCTAGGAGCCCCTCTTCACAGATATGCCTAAGTTTGTGTCACGCTGACCAAAACCAACTCTCATATTTAGGATTAGATAGATAAGCCACACGGTTCCTAGTTTGTAAATGTGAATACTCAGACACTTGCCTGTCTGTAGATTGTACTGGCCGTGTGATAAATGCTGATTGCCTCTGAAAACAAAAATGAAAGGACTGAAGGACACAGATGGGTAAGGTGCCTGCTGCACAATCATGAGGGCTTTAGTTTGGACCCCTAGAACCCACGTAAAAGCTGGATGTGGGGGCATATACCTATAACTCTAGCACTGACTTGGGTGGGGTGGGTGGGGCCCACAGGCAGATCCTGGAGCTCACTGGGTGCCTAGTGTGGCTGTAATTGTGAGCTTCAGGTTCAGTGAGAGACTGGTCTCCTAAGTAAAACGGACAGTAATAGAGCAAGATACTATGGAGTCTTCTAGCTTTCACATGTGCACACAGGTATACTTCATACCACACACATACACACAGATTTTTTTTTATGTATTTCTTTGTACCTAAACAGTAAATTAAAAGTTGTTCTAAGCTTATGGAAGTAAGTATAGGCTTTATTTCTGTTGGATTTCTGTTTACCACCAGCTCATGTGGATTGTGCCATTTGGGAACTATGTGTGTCTAGTGTTCCAGGGAAAAGACATTTTGAAATTTCTGTAGCCCTCGGTGATGTGTAGGCAACTAACCCTTGATTATGCAGGAGAAATGTTTAATTTCCTGACAATTCTAATGCTCAAAGTCAGTCTCTCCTCTATAAATTCCCATTGGAAATATTACAGCTCATTGTTATGTTCTTCCCTGATTATAATTTTTTAAAACTCCATCTTTTGGAGAGCTTTTCTAAGGCATAGGACAGATTGAGTGTACTGAGTCATTTCTTCATTTCTCAAAGTGTTCTAATGAGGACCACGTTCCATAGGAGTAAAGGCTGAGATTGTGTGCTCTTTTAAAGTTACTCCTAGAGTTCGCATATTTTCAGTGCGTATGAATGTGTCTTTAGGCTTCTTGGAGATTGACGTTTACATTTCCCCGCAGATTTGTAGGCTGTGCTTTCAGCACAACACCCCACTGGATGCAATTGCTCAGTTTCGGAAGCACATTGACTTGTGTAAGAAAAAGATTGGAAGTGCGGAGCTGGCGTTTGAGCATGCTGCGTGGATGTCTAAACAGTACGCTGAAGTTGCATTTTCTTAATAGTTTAAACATAGAGTGTCGGATTTGAAGAGATGACATTAGCAAAGGCTTTGGCTGTATACAAAATTTGGTGGTTTTTGTTTTCCTTATTAAATAGGGTTTTAATAGTATGCCCCAGGTGTGTATCCAGGAATAGCATGTATTGATTGGTATGATTACTTAATGGAAGTCAGATAGTTTATGGTATCTTTTTTGCGTTCAACATGTATTTATTGGGTTTCCACTTTGTGTTTGTGTCCTGAAAATATAGGAAAGCACAAAACAAAATTCCTGCTTCATAGAGCTTAGTGTCTGTCTTAGAGTTAAGGTTTCCATTGCTGTGATAAAACACCATGACTAAAGACAGCTTGGGGAGGAGAGGCTTCATTTCATCTGACACTTCCAGGTCTCAGGAATCACTGAGGGAAGTGGGGGGGGGGGGCAGAAACTCAAGGCAGGAACTGAACTGAAGCAGCCACCGGAGAGGAACCCTGCTTACTGTCTTGCTCCTCATGACTTGCTCGGCCTATTTATTACCCATCCAGGAGCACCTGCTCAGGAGTGGCTCTCCCGACAGGGGTGGGGCCTCCCCCATTACTACTAATTACTGCAGTTACTAATCCAGATAGTGCCCACAGACTTCCCACAGGCCTCCAATAGAAGCGTTTTCTCACCTGAAGCTCCTCTCCCAGTTAACTCTAGCGTGTGTCAGATTAACAACAAAAAAAGACCAACCGAGACTGTGTTTATTTAAAAATTACCTAAATAAAGTTCCTTCCAGAAAGTTGGATTTAATTGAAGAGTGAGGCCGATGCTAAGGTCTGAATGGTGTAGTCATGGGCTTGAGTTATCACAGATAACGTAAATAAAGAACTGTATTTGTAACTCATCACTACCGTACATTATTATTTACAAATCAATTAGCTGTTATTCAGTAGTTTTATTTTAATAAACAGTGTGCTGAGCTTACGGTTCCCAGAATGAATACTATTAGAAGTAAGCTGCTTTTCCTTCCTTTTACTATCCATTCTTTTCATTCCTTGGTTTGTTTTCTTTAAGATTCCAGGCCTTTGGAGATTTATTTGATGAAGCCATTAAGTTGGGGTTGACAGCTATTCAGACGCAGAACCCTGGTTTCTACTATCAGCAGGCAGCTTACTATGCGCAGGAGCGGAAGCAGTACGCCAAAGCCCTCTGTAGTCATGATGTAAGCCCTGGCCCGCACCACCTCGCACTCAGGACACTGTAACCTTTCCTTCAGAGAAGCTAGGGCTCAGAGTATTGATTTTTTTTCCCCCTTTGTCTTTGAATGTCTTTTAAATTATTTTGACTTTTCAGTTTTAACCCAGGTATTCTACTTTTAAACTTGCTTCAGCAGGTTTTGCATGTATTAAATTTTTAAAATTTGTCTTATTGTGATTTAAATATAGTATTTTAATAGATGATTTAAACTTGGTTTTGTAAAGAATATGTCGACTGGGACATTTACAAGTTCGAGTCAATAGAATAGAAAGTAAATTGAGGAGCTTTAAAGCTAGGCATAATCTCTTGACACAGAATTTCATTTGAAGGGTCAGCACCAACCTTTAGTTATGAAATTCTCATAGGCTCATTGGTTGCAGTGTAAAATGGGAATTCTTTTTTAAAAAGATTTATTTACTTTTATGTGCATTGGTGTTTTGCCTTCATGTGTGTCTGTTTGAGGGTGCCAGATCCCCTGGATAGACAGTTATAGACAGTTGTGAGCTATGGGTGCTGGGGTTTGAACCCTGGTTCTCTGAAAGAGCAGCCAGTGCTCTTAAACTGTTGAGCCACCTCTCCAGTCCTGTAAAATAGGAATATTATAAAGACTTTATTAATATATGTAACAGCAAGGAAGCACGAGAAGGCAAATGTTTAGAAAAATTTAGTGTTAAAGTGATATGGACAGAACATATTTAAATGGAAAAAGTAGCTTGACAAATGGTGCTGATTGGTTACAACTAAGTTTTTGTGCTGCAGTAGAGAATAATGTGTATCTTAACAAGTGGCAGGAGATTAGTAATTTTACCTTTTCCCTTTGGGTGTTTTAGAATTTCTCAATAATGTAATTATATTACATTTGGTTTTAGATACACAAAAGAGAAAAGGAATTGTAAATATGTTCTTTCTAGTGCCAGAAAATACCCTTTCCACCAATACCAGAATTAATACAGACGTAATAATGAGAAAAAAATGGCTCTTTTTGTCAGGAGTCCATATAATGTCGATGATTTGTGAGTGAAGTCAGCATCACAACCAATGATCTCTCTCTCTCTCTCTCTCTCTCTCTCTCTCTCTGTTTTTGTTTTTTGAACAGGGTCTCATGTGTAGCCCTGACTGTCCTAGAACTAGCTCTACAGACCAGGCTGGGCTTGAACTCCCAGAGTTCCGCCTGCTTCTGCCTGAGTGCTAGGATCAAAGGCACACACTACCACACCTACTTCAGGTTTATAGGATTTCCAAATGTTAGTAAAGCATGTTAAAATATGTATAATGGTGCTTTTAGACAGGTTTTTGATGCTTATATTTATGGATATTTCTTTATTCAGTCAAAGATTGGCCGAGAATTAATTTGGGATGAATTCTATAAGCTCTTCCTTAGCTCTGCTTTTTGGATTGCAGGCCTCTGTGATGTACCCCAGTCCCGATCCCTTAGAAACACAAACAGGTGTTCTTGACTTCTATGGACAGAGACCCTGGAGGCAAGGAATCCTAAGTAAGTAATTTTTCTTCTTTTCCTCTCATCCTCAAACAGACAGACAGCTCTCCTACTGTGTAATGGCAACAGAGCCAGGGAAAACTATATTCAAATTCATAGATATGCTTTTTAAATTTCTTTTAAAATGTGCTTTCCTAGTCTGGTTTTTGTTTGCTTGTTGGTTCATTTTAAGATTTGTGCTCTTAGTTTTTAGAATGGTTTCTTTCATCATATATTAGAGTAACTTAGAGTTAAAGGCATTGATGTGACTAAAACATTTGAGTATTTAAGCATTTTAACTTTGGTGATTTTATTTAACATTTTAAAATGGCATTACCATGTATTGCCTTAAAAAGAGTTTGTGTTCATATTTTTGCATTCGGTGCACATTTGACTGGGCAGCATCTGTGGCAATGGCACCTTAGGTGCTATGAGTCACACACTTCAGTTGTCCATAGAACATGACGGTGTGACGGAAAGAGAACACCAGGGTTAGGAACGCTCTCTCAGAACAGAGACTCCGAGAACTCTCCATGATAATAAAGCTGCCTCTGAGAATCTTTAAGATTCCAGAATGTTCGCAGTCTTAAATGCGCTCTGTTCTGGTGAAGGCTCCAGGAGTTTGTGTGAAGAGTTCTGTTCAGTGAGCTAAGATGGATTGCTTTTTGTCGTACATAGGCTTTGATCTTTCTGACCCCGACAAAGAGAAAGCGGGCATTCTCGCCATTCAGCTGAAGGAAAGAAGTGTTGTCCACTCTGTGAGTTGTTCCCCAGCCCCAGTATAAACCATGTGGGCACTATGCTAGAAAAACGGGAGACAGTTTTGACTCCAACGCCCCACACCTTTTCTGTCCCAACAGGAAATAGTAATCACTCTTCTGAGCAATGCTGTCGCACAGTTCAAGAAGTACAAGTGTCCCCGGATGAAGAGCCATCTCAGTACGTACCCAGCACACCCCGCCCTGTGCTGCTCGGAGGAGTGCTCAGTTTCTTAAGCCTTCTTTTCCTTTGCAGTGGTTCAGATGGGAGAGGAGTATTACTATGCCAAGGACTATACCAAAGCTCTGAAGTGAGTCAGGTTTGCTGTTTATTTTCACAAGTACTGATCGCCTTACAATGTAGTTGGAATAGACGCTTACATTGCAGGATTTGTCATTACTGTGCCTATTTTTATTTAATTCCAGTTATGAGATATCTTCTCAAGTGTCCTCTGCTACATAATTGGTTAAGTTTTTAGGTAACATCAGCTGTAGCCAGATGTGAACGGTAGCTGCTGAGGTGTCCCAGTAGGACTTGTGTGTTTACGTCGTGAGAAAAGCACATGGAGTTCTCGGAGGCCTTTCCACCCTCTGGAGAGCCCGTCTTCCTCCCTCTCTTAGGCTGCTGGATTACGTCATGTGTGACTACCGGAGCGAAGGGTGGTGGACTCTGCTCACCTCCATACTGACAACAGCTCTCAAGTGTTCCTACCTCATGGCCCAGTTAAAGGATTACGTCACTTATTCTCTAGAACTCCTTGGAAGAGGTAACGATGCAATTGTTTGCATCATTAATATTTTTTAAGTTGGAATGATGGTTTATTGTCAGGTATTTGGAAGTACTTTTGTGCTGGGCGTGGTGGTGCACACCTTTATTCCCAGGAGGCAGAGACGTGGGGGGGATCTCCTGAGTTCAAGGCCAGTCTGGTCTACAGAGTGAGTCTGAGGACAGCCAGGCTCACACAAAGACTCTGTCTCAAAACAAACAAGCAAAAAAGGTACTTTTATTATATGAAATTCACTGAGCTTAGTCATCTTAGAAGTATTGACTCAAAAATATCTTAAGTTGGTAAAGTGCTTGCCCAGTTTCCACTGCCAGCTCCCAGGTGTATGCCAGGCATGGTGGCCCGTGTGTCTGAGCCCACTGCTGGGGCTGTGGGCACAGGAAGACTGGGGCTTGCTGACTAATCGGTCATAGTTGGTGACCTCCAGGCCAGTGAGCAGCCTCGTCTCAAAGGAGGTCCACACATCAACAACATTTTAGCAGGACTGAAGAGGTGACCTAGTTCTTGGCACCCTTGGGCAGTTCGTAGTGGCCTGAACCCTACAAGTAGGGGGACGGACCGAGCTGCCTGCCTTACCGTTCTACTTTCTTTTCCTATCTCAGCTTCAACTCTGAAAGATGACCAGAAGTCTCGGATAGAAAAGAACCTCATGAACGTTTTAATGGTGGGTTGATAACTCTTTGACGGAAGTGTAGGAGTGTACACAGACCTGCGTCTGTATGTACTTTTCCTCAGCTAATCGCGCAAATTTGGAACTCTCATTGCAGAATGAAAGCCCTGACCCTGAACCTGACTGTGATGACTTTGCTGTGAAGACTGCTCAGAAACTGTGGGCTGACCGGGTCTCCCTGGCTGGAAGCAACGTTTTCACTATAGGCGTACAGGACTTCGTGCCATTTGGTGTGTAAGCAACACCCGCAGTGTCTAGAGAACCCTTTGTCTGCAGTGGATAGAGGGAGAACAGTCAAAATGACAGGTGGTCAGAGGACAGCCGTCTAGTGGATAATAATGAATTATTCTTCTCCTCAGTGTCATAGCAATAAGCTAGCAAATACTTTAAGTTAAACAAGTGTTTATTGAATAAATACGTGAGCGATGAAGGCCTTTGTCTAATTCATTATTACTGTAAAGCACCACGAGGGAGAGCATTTTCCAGTTTTGTCTTTTTTCTTTTTAAAAAACTGTGCTATATGTGTGACAACATAGTTGACATCAGGGTTCTCACCCTTCTGGATGGTGCAGCCCTTTAATACAACTGCTCAGGTTGAAGTGACCCCAGCCATAAAATTATTGCTGGTGCTACTTCATAACTGTAATTTTGCTGCTGCTGTGGATCATAATGTGGATATTTAATATGTGAACCCAAAGTGGTTGCAACCATAGGCTTACATATTAAATAACACTATAATAAAACAATTTGATGTATGCGTTTGTTAGGGTGACCCACTTAGAAAAAGTGAATTCAAATTTCTTATTGTTCTGGGAAGAGTGGTTTTACAGTTGAAATTTCCCTCTGCTCAAATTCTTTTTTTTTTTTGGTTTTTCGAGACAGGGTTTCTCTGTGGCTTTGGAGCCTGTCCTGGCACTAGCTCTGTAGACCAGGCTGGTCTCGAACTCACAGAGATCCGCCTGCCTCTGCCTCCCGAGTGCTGGGATTAAAGGCGTGCGCCACCATGGCCCGGCCCCTGCTCAAATTCTTTACTTATCAAAATATACTTTGCTTATTTGTAATTCAAGTCTTATATGAAGTATTCTTGAATAGATACCTATTTTAAATAAAGTTTTATGCTTTTTTGGGCTGGAGAGATGGCTCAGCCATTAAAGGCTAGGTTCACAGCCAAAAGTATACTTTATTGTCTAGGCAGGAGTTTTGAAATAAGCTAATTCAAAACAACTCCTTTTCCTTTTAAGTTTTGGTACCAACATTTTATCAACAAGTGTGTTTTTAAAATTAAAAATGTTTATGGAGCTGGGCAGTGGTGGTGCACACCTTTAATCCTAGCATTTGGGAAGCAGGGGCAGGTGGATCTCGTGAGTTTGAGGCCTGCCTGATATACTGAGTGAGTGAGTTCCAGGACAACCAGGCCTACACAGAGAAAGCCTGTCTCAAAACAAACACACAAAAAACAGCAAAAGTTTTTCTTTCTTTTTTTTTTTTATTTAAGATTTCTGTCTCTTCCCCTCCGCCGCCTCCCCTTTCCCTCCCCCTTCCCCAATCAAGTCCCCCTCCCTCGTCAGCCCAAAGAGCAATCAGGGTTCCCTGCCCTGTGGGAAGTCCAAGGACCACCCTCCTCCATCCAGGTCTAGTAAGGTGAGCATCCAAACTGCCTAGGCTCCCACAAAACCAATAGGTGCAGTAGGATCAAAAACCCATTGCCATTGTTCTTGAGGTCTCAGTAGTCCTCATTGTCCTCTATGTTCAGCGAGATGGGTTTTAACCCAGGCTTTTTCAGACCCAGGCCAGCTGGCCTTGGTGAGTTCCCGATAGAACATCCCCATTTTACATTTTTATTTACCCTTGGTTTCTTAATCAGAGAGAGTTGTTTTGTGTTTGCTGAACACTGTAGAGCACTGTAAGCAAGAAGGCAGTAAGACTGCAGATGAGCTGTTTCTGTAGGGAACTCCCAGGGTGGTGTATGCTGGGTGCCTGGCCCTGCCTGACTCTGCTCTTCTTGTTTGATTTCTAGTACAATGCAAAGCCAAGTTTCATGCTCCGAGTTTTCACGTGGATGTTCCTGTTCAGTTTGATGTTTATCTGAAGGCTGACTGTCCACACCCCATTAGGTTTTCCAAGCTCTGTGTCAGCTTCAATAATCAGGTAGTGTATCACTTGATGTGTTTCCACCATGTGCATGTGTGTATGTATGGACATGTCAGTGTAGCTCTCAGTAAGCTGTGTAACATGAGTTTAGTAAATTTTAGATCTTACTGATTTTATAGTTATCAAGTGACTTTTGGCAAGGCTTATTTAAAAATAAATGTACTTGTATTTCCAAATGCCTTTCAATTCCAAAATGTTTTTCCTGCTCTTAATTTTTATTTTCTTTTCAGGTTTAAGAAAGACAAGAATACTATTCTTAATTTTTATAATGTGTAACTTTAATTTCAAATAAGATATATTCAGTGTGAAGATAGTCTAACTTTTAGAATTATTTGCTGTTTTAAGAGCCACTTGTTTGTTCCTGTCTGCTCAGCCCCATAATATTTGCAATACTGTTCGGCCAAAAGCTTAAGCTATTATTTCTGGATAACTCATCTTAAATTAACCCATATCCATTAATCTGTGTATCGTCACAAGGCTGTGGCTTACCAGGTAAAGTTCCGGCATGTCTGTCTCTGAGAGTGGCTACATGGCTTCTTCTGACTTTGTCTTCTTTCTCCGAGCATTCAGTTTAGTTTTCCCCACCTACCTCTAGTCTGCCCTGCACAGGCCAAAGACAGTTTATTAACCACTGGTATTCACAGCTCTGTATGCTGCGAATACCATTGGTTAATAAATCAACTTGCTTCTTTTGTTTTATCATTATCAGTTTTTGGTTTTGTATTTATTTATCGTTTGATGCAGGATCTCATAGTCAAGCTGGCTTCAAACTCACTATATAACTTGAAATGGCCTCCAACCAAATTCTTTTGTTGGTTTTTGAGACAGGGCCTGTCCTGGAACTCACTATGTAGACCAGGCTGGCCTAGAACTCACAGAGATCTGCCTGCCTCTGTCTCCTTAGATCTGGGATTAAAGGTGTGCACCATCATGACTAACTACTATGCATTTGTTTTTGCTGTAATCAGGTGGAGTAGATGGGCACGTTACACAGTGAACACGTGCTCCTGCAGTGCTGCCCTGCCATGGGTCCTCTCTGCTAGCTTCTGAAACAGTCTAGTGTTGTCTGTGCACACATAAGCAACACTTCTATGCTGTGTGCATATGAACATTTTAAAGTGTAATATAATAAAGTCATGTGCTGGAGTCTATTCTCGTTCATTTTTATGCTTACTTGATAGTCATCTCCTGGTCACCTAGAAAGTATATTAAGCCTTTAACCAGCACATTTATTGGGAGTTATAATATTCTTCTCGTTGTGACCCTAAGGAGATTCTGTGTATCAGTCCCATTAAATGTAAGAATTTTCGGGACACCGAATGAATGGCAGATTTCTCAGTAAGCCGTGCAGCTAAATGGTGTCATCTCGACTGGAAACCTAATTACAGTAGCTGTGACAAAGAAATGAGAGGTCAAATTAAGTATAAAAAGGTGGGACTGGGAACACATTAAGAAAATGGTATACAGGAACAGGAGCACATGTGTATTTATTTCTTGATGAGTCAAGACAGCAGCCTTAGTAGAACAGGTGTGGGTGGGGGCTCTGAAAACGAAACAGGCCAAATAAATTTTTTTTTTTTTCGAGACAGGGTTTCTCTGTGTAGCTTTGGAGGAAAAAATTATTTTTTGGATGGTGGTGGCACACACCTTTAATTCCAGCACTCGGGAGTCAGAGGCAGGCAGATCTCTGTGAGTTTGAGGCCAGCCTGGTCTACAAGACCTGTTCCAGGAGTAGAGAGAAACCCTGTCTCAAAAACAAGCAACCAAACAAAAACCAAAAACAACAGGAACAAAGCCTCTTAAGATGTATTTATTGATTGTTTTATATATGTATACATGTTAAAAATAAAATACACTTACTTTAAATTTATGCATATTTTTATATATTTCATTCTGATAATGAATTTTGTCTGTTTTAGTAGAAACTCATTGATAAAACCAGAGAAATGCCCTGTAATTGAGATATTTAGGTAAATCTAGGTCTTCTGAAGATCATTTTGTTTTACTGTCCAGCCCTTACCCAGAGATTGCTTCTGATTATTTTAATGTTGTTAAAACAGAACCTTGAGAAAGTTTATTTTAAAGAAATGATATGGAAACTAATTAGACATTAATTCTATCTATTGCAAAGTGTGAGGATTGGCTCAGGATGCTGGTTGTGGGAATGGAGACTTTAGGATACAAAGGCATTTCACAGCAGATTAGTCTAGGCTGGGGTGATACCTCAGTGTGTCAAAGCATGTGAGGACCTGAGTTCAAATCCCCAGCATACACACAAAGTCGTTTGAGCATGACCGCAGGTGCCTGCAACCCAGTGTTGGCAGAGAAAAGTGGACTCTGGAAGCTTGGAGGATATCCTGAGTCACTGAGAGACCCTGACTAAAGGAGCTAGGGGCGAGTGCTCAAGGAAGAGCCCAGGGTCATGTGTGCAGCACAAAGTAGGCTAGCCTGGGTTGGTGAGAGAGTGGGAGAAGGGATGGCGTAGGCTGGATGAGGGGCAGGAGCTCTGTGCATGCTGCTGCTTTGGCCTGACTCTGTTTGCCTTCTTCAACCAGCTGAAACCTCCCCTGACTGCAGTGTCTCCTGTAGCCCTCACTGTCTTCCACAGCTAAGACTCTTAGGTTCCGGGACAGATTGCTGCTGTTGTTTCCAGTCCCCTTCATTGTGAAATCCTCAGCGTGACATTAGAGGGTCAGTCCAGGGACCGTTAACGTTACTTCTCCTTGAATTGCCTCCAAGTCCATTTCTCTTCTAAATAGGAGGCATGAGCTTCTTCCATAGTTAAAAACTAATAAAAATGCCATTGTAGAATAAAATATCAACTTTGAATTCTTGTATGCTGATTGTATCTTATTTGAAATTCAAGCTGCAGACCGCAAAGAAATAAGGAAAATGGGTGTTTGATAATCGCCAGCCAGAAATGAGAATTAGAGTAGATAAGGATTTCCTGTGACGGTGATTTGTCCACTGTGAGAGGAGGCGGCTCTTAGGAGCTCTTGGGCTTATTAGCAGATGGGAATGGTGACTCTGTTACACACACACAGAGAGCACCCATGCACGCGCACACACACACGCACACACACACATACACACATACACAGAGGCTCACATAAATAGTAATGGAAAGTAAGGAGGTTTTTTGTTTTTAAGGAAAGAGTGATAGATGGTGATCCCTGGTGTAACAAGGAATGCACCTTTTGTTTTTCCGTGAGAATCAGTGCTTCCAGAAGTCGAGTCGTGTGTACTAAATGCTTTTTTTCTTGGTGTGAGCACTGAGTAGGTAAACTCCTGAGTCCAGGATCATTTGGGCTGGAACTAATATGCTTCGAATCACTCGGGTGTTTGATGCCTGCACATGACTCTGCTCACCTCTCTCCAAGGGCTACAACCAATTCTGTGTACTAGAAGAAGCGTCCAAAGCAAGCGAAGTCTTGGAGAATCTGACTCAAGGAAAGATGTGCTTAGTTCCTGGCAAAACAAGAAAATTGTCATTCAAATTTGTTGCAAAAACTGAAGATGTGGGAAAGAAAATTGAGGTTAGTTATAAATTTGCTCAAATACAATTTCACTGACAAAAGCAGTATGTTTATGTTAAAAATTTAAATAATATGGTAGTTTAGTAGCTTTCCTTCCATATGCTTTATCAACATATTTGTGCTTTAAAATTATTCAATTAAAGAATTGAGCCCCATGGATGTAGAATGAATCCTTCCTAGCATGCACAAGGTCCTGGATTCAATCCCCAGCCTGATAGACAATAGGAATATACTCTATATGTTCCTATATATTATATACACAATACTCTAGTCCTAGCTTTTTTTCACTCAGTAGTGTAATTAGACATTGTCTACATAAGACCAATCTCATTTTTTAATGAGTAAAATATCAGTTAAAGAGTTTTCAACAATTTGTATTATATAATACAACAAATTTATATAATAGGACCTAATTTAGAATTTATCTTTTGTTTGTTTGAGACAGCGTTACTCTGTGTATAGTTTATCTTTTTAATGTTCAAACATTGCTGCTTGCATCTATCTAGAGACAATGAAGATAACTATTTTAGCAGGTTGACATAGTATCAGCAGCTGTGTGATGAAAATGATAACCTTGTGTTATGTATCCTCTGGAGCCAGCTGCATCTGCTCCAGTTAGGAGACTCATTCCTATCCACTATACCCGGGAGGGGCACAAAAGCATAATCCAAGAATAATACTGTGGTCTTGAAGAAACTGAGGTCACAAGACTCTTCTCTAGTTTTCCCACAAACACTAAGAATTCCCCTACCACAACTCCATTCTTGGACTATGTTCTGACACTTATAACTGTATTTTATTTTTTACTTGGTATCTGAGGAAACCTATCATTATAATTAATAGTCTTATGTTGAGTCCTTTTGGTAATGCATTTATTTGAAAGTGATATTCAGCTAATAAAACATTTCATTACTAATGCTATAAGTACTTTAAGCAGAAATGCTTGTGGATTAGACACTAGGTCGTGAATGTGTCAGCAGTACTTCCTTATTTCCGTCCGTGTCCACCAACGATCGTCTGTCTGTCAAGTGCTGGCAGCATGTCTACACATCCACACATCACATCTGTCCATCTACGCATCATAGCTATAATAACACCTATATACCACATCTGTACATATCTTTACATTACTTGGATGTCCCAGGTATAATGAGCACCTGCCCAGAGTGAGAGGGTTCTGTTCTTTCCCATCCTGCACGTGGCGAGGTGAACGTAGGCGTGATGGTCCTCACTGTGATGTCGTTGACAGGGGACGATGATCAGCAGGCATGTGATTGGACTTCTGGTTCATCTTCCTTGTACAGATTACCTCTGTGGATCTGGTTCTGGGCAGTGAGTCAGGCCGGTGTGTGGTTTTGAGCTGGCAGGGAGGAGGAGGAGATGCTGCGTCCGCCCAGGAAGCCCTGCAGGCTGCAAGGTCTTTCAAAAGACGACCAAAACTTCCTGACAATGAGGTTCACTGGGACAGCATCATAATCCAGGCAAGCACAATGTAAGTGTGCTTTGAAAACACATCGGAGATCGTCTTATTTCCTTTAAATGCTGCCCTGAATTACTTCACTTCTTTAAGTTGATTACTGAGCTGTTTCTTTTCAAAGGATCATTTCGAGAGTCCCAAACATTTCTGTACACCTGCGACATGAGCCTCCTGCCCTAATGAATGAGATGTATTGTTTGGTTGTAACTGTTCAATCCCATGAAAAGTCCCAGATCAGGGATGTGAAGCTCACTGCTGGCTTAAAGCCAGGTAAGCATTCAATTTTTAATTTGGTCAGCGTCAGTATATTATGTTGGTGCAAAAGTCACTGGATTTTTTTTTTGCATTGTTGAAATTTGCCATTTGATATTTGAATTATTAATAATGTGGCTATATTATACATGGTTTTAATATGGGTTTCTCCCTTTATGTCTTTTTGATAATTACTTATTACTTGCTATTTATTTTATATTTCTGTTATACTATGGAAATTGTGTTGCACAAAGAACAAATTTGAATAATTTTCTTTGAAAGAAATTTTTGGTTGCATAAAGTTTTACTTATTTGGGAGTAGGTTATATGCACCATAGCATACATGTGGAGGTCAAAGGACAACTTGTGGGCATTGATTCTCTCCTTCAGTCATGTGTGTTTGGGTGATTAAGCTCAGGTTATCGGGACTGGCAACATGTGCTTTTACTTGCTGACCCATTGAGCAGTTTTCTTACACAAGTTAAAAACGGATAATAAAGCATTGGCAACAGCTTGCAACATCAGCAAGACTTTCGACTGTAAATGGAGACTGCTCTATCGTTTCCTAGCCAGACCCGAATAATCACACAGAAACTATATTAATTACAACACTGGCCAGTGGCTCAGGTGTATTTCTACCTAGCTCTTACACTTTAACCCATTTCTATTAGTCTGTGTATTGCCACGTGGCCATAGCATTACCTCATTTTCTACATGTCTTATTTCCTTGGCGGCTGACTGGCGTCTCACTTGACTCCGCCTTCTTTTTCTCTATCTCTGCTTGTATTTCCTGCCTGACTTTACTCTGCTAAGCAATTGGCTGAAATAACTTTATTCATTAACCAATAAAAGCAACACGTGTACAGAAGGACTTCCCACATCATTTGACCTTTGAACAAACAATGTGGTGGTTGTTCAAGGAGTTTTGGAAAGTCCTTGAAGATGCGGAGCGCAGTGACCATTTGAGGGCAGTCGTCAGAGCTGATCTTTCAGATCTATACAAGAAGTTGCCAAGGAACTCACCCTGCTCTGTTCTGTGATGGTCAGCATCTGAGGCAAGAGGAAGAGGTGGAAAATGCCATAAGTACATACCTCCATGAGCTGACTGAAAAGGAAGAAGGAATCATTTCAACTGTTGCTCTCATATTTTGTACAATAGCAAACTGTTTTTCTGACCCAATGGTGAGGTGACAGCTGGCAATGACCAGCTCAGAGAAGGGTTAAGAGGCAGCTCCAAAGCACTTTGCGAAGACAGACTTGTACCAAAAAGCTCACCAAACAGCACCAATAAGGTCGCCGTCTGCTGTCCTGCTGCTAGTTTGACTCATGGCGGCTTTCTGTGCCCCGGTGAAGCTGTCAATAGGAGAAGCATGCGCAGCAGATCAGTGAGGTGCGCTGAGAAGGCGCGGCGCCTGTAGCCGGCACTGCACACCGAAAAGCACCCCTTTCTCTGCAACACTGACCGCATTGTACAGCTGGTGCTTCTGACACGGAATGAACTGGACTGTGAAATGCTGCCCCATCCACCATGCCTACCTGGCCTCTTGCCAACTGACTTCCCTTCTTTAAGTATCGCTACAACTTTTTGCCGGGAAAACACTTCCGCAGCCAGCAGGGTGCAAATGATTGCCAGGATTCTGTTCAGTCCCAAAGCATAGATTTTTTTATACTATAAGAATAAAACTTCTTTCTCATTGGCAAAAATGCATTGATTGTAATAGTTCCAACTTTGATTCATAAAGATGAATTACAGAGAGATAAAATGCACTGTGAGACCATAGTTCCCTTCGCACCAGCATAGTAACAAGACAGGATATTTGTTTAAAAGATGGTACAATATAGTGCGCTTCGTATAGTAGTCATTGTTACAATAACGTCCTAAAACACCACTGTATCAACCGTCATAGGGCAGGATGCCAACCTAACTCAGAAAACTCACGTGACTCTTCATGGAGCAGAGCTGTGTGATGAGTCCTACCCCGCCTTACTCACGGACATTCCTGTGGGAGACTTACATCCCGGGGAGCAGGTGAGCATGCTCAGCAGAGCCCGGAGAGGATGCCGGTGGGTCTGGAGTTCCTAGAGGAGCATCGCAGATCCCTGGAACAGTGGCCACTAGCCCACATCTCTCACGCATTTTCATATTTAAGTATGTAAAATGTCATAGTTTCTATGCAGGGTTTTAGAACAAGCAACCCTCCTGTGGATTGTTGCTGGTGAAATCACTGGTGTCTGTAGCTGCAAGAACTTCTCAGTCAATTTCTGTTTTCTGGGAAGTCGACAGAGAGAGTAAAAGAGGTGGAGGATCGCGTCCTGAGAGTTGGCTCAGGGTTCTTGGTGGCTGGTGGCCGTTTTCATCAGTCACATCAGCCACACTGTAACAACCTGTGTAAAGATGTAACTAGGAGTCTCTAAATGGGAACCTTGTCTTCTCCGTAACACTAAATTACAGTGCTTACTGTGTTGCAGCTGGAAAAAACAGTGTATGTTCGCTGTGGAACAGTGGGCTCCAGAATGTTCCTTGTGTATGTTTCTTACCTGATTAATACAACTGTTGAAGGAAAAGAAATTGTTTGCAAGTGTCACAAGGTATTTTTTTATGATCACTTTTCATGTATGAAGTACTTCCATTTTGTGTTATTTTAATATCTTTTTAATCTTGGCAGTAACATGTCACCTTATAGATCCCCCTTTCAGCCCAGCAGAAGCAAAAGCCTGGGAATTGGAGGTTATTATAGTGTGGGTTTTGTAGAGGTTGTGGGCCATGAGCTGTTTATAAGTTATTGGAAAAAAAAATGGTTGTTGAAAGGGTGAGCAATGCTTCCTAGTTAAGAACAAGGCCAGTAATACTGTCAGGAACTTCACATAGCCTGGTGTGAGCAGAGCCTCTTAGACAGAACTTAGGAAATGGGCTGCCAATCTCCACGCTGGTTTTTTTTTTTTTTTGAGATAGGTTTTCCCTGTGTAGCCCTGGCTTTCCTAGAACTTACTATGTAGATCAGACTGGCTTAAACTTGGAGAGACCTGCCTGCCTCTGCCTGCCGAGTGCTGGTAGTAAAGGCGTGTACCATCATGCCAAGCTTGCACTATCTCATTTAATTCTCAATACCTCTGGATATTAGGAAACTAAGCCCTGGGGTCTAGGTTTAGTGTGACTTTCCTAAAGTCACATGACAAACATCTGTCTGACATTACAGCCTGAACTTCTAAGCAACACAACCTTCTTCCATTTCCGTTTGTGTATTTTACACGTGTGTGTATGCTCGTGTACATACGTGCATGCCGTAGTGCGTAATGAAGGTTGGGGAACAATTATGGGAATTGGTTCTCTCCTGCTGTGTGGGTTTCAGGAACTGAACTCAGCTTTCCAGACTTGGAAACAAGCATCTTTATCCTTGGAGCCATCCCACTGGCCTAACATGATCTTCTGAAAAGATTTCTCACCAGTGTGTTGGGCTGTTTGTTTTCAAAGGTAGAAAAACGCCGTGGCTTCTCAAACAGTCTTTAGAGGGGAGATCCAGCTGTCAGGTTAGAGTCGAGCTCCGTGATCAGACGTTCACCTTTGTCATTCCCATTGTAGCCATGTGACTTCCATCTTAAAACTTAGACATAGTAGATTGGATGGCTATGAGCTTACATTATATACACATGGCAATTATATCAGTGTCTGTAACATTACTCTGAGATTATTTCAGTTATTTTGAGCCAAAGTAAGGTAAAGAATTTGCATGAGAAGAGGGTGCAGATTCTGGACTTGGCCACATTTGTGACATTGGGCAAGTCCCTTTATCTTCTTAACATGTGGCTCGTCCTGTGTAGAGCGGTAGTGATGCCTGCCCTGCCTTCTTCACTCCATCCTGAGATGAGGAATGCAGAAGGAAGCGCTTTACCGGGTGACAGCAGGTGACTTACTAGACAGAGCAGGTCGCTGTGTAGGTTTCTACAAATGCTGTCTAGGAAAAGGCCCTTGCTTCTTAATGTGTAACTTAGACTTTGTATGCGTTCTAACTTTAAAACTTCACGTTAAGAGATATTAAAAAGCCATCGAATAAGTGCCTGCTGTTGTCTTGCAGGATGAAACTGTAACCATAGAAACCGTCTTTCCATTTGATGTTGCAGTCAGATTCGTCTCCACAAAGGTATGCTCCTTGGGGGCATCCTGGGACTCACGTCAGTTAGAGAGTTGGAAGGGAAACGTGGAGTGGGTTAGAGCAATCGCTGACTTTTTGTCTTGCTTGGTGGCAGTTTGAGCACCTGGAAAGAGTCTATGCGGACATCCCCTTCCTGCTGATGACGGATGTTTTAAGTGCCTCACCCTGGGCCCTCACAATTGTGTCCAGTGAGCTGCAGCTTGCTCCATCTATGACTGCAATGGATCATCTGGAGTCCCAAGTGGATAAAGGTGAAACTTTGCATCATTCTCCCATAAGGGGCAGAGGTTGCCTGTGTTGGTGTGTGTGTGTGTGTGTCTGTCTGTCTGTCTGTAAGTTAGCAGTATAATAGTTAATTTTTGCCCAGACTTTTGAAGAGGTTAACAGTTTTGTCCAAAGCCTGCTCATCTCTTTTCCTACATGTTGCTCCTCTGCTTGCTCCTTGTGACTCATGAGCTTAGACTTTATGATCCTCCTGTGCAGTGATTCCTACTTCATCTTCACACCCACAGCACTGGCCACGCTTCTGTTGTAACAGCCCGCGACACTGCCATTATCCAGGGCTAAGTATGGCTCCTTTAGAGTCAGAGCCATGGCCTTTTCTTTATATTGTCCATGTCTTTATATTGTGATGTCATTTAATGAGTGTAGGCTAAATTGAGGGATGATTTCTAGTTGGAACCTCTCTGGTGTGTCAGTGACCATGAAGTTAGTATGGTCTTAAAGTTCTGGAGGTCAGAAATCCTAGAAACAGTGTGTTGGTGTGGGGAGTTACTGCTCAGATGCCAGGGAGACTCTGGCTAGTGGCCTCTCCCAACTCCTAGGGGCCACCTGCATTTTGCCTCATGCTCCTTCCTTATTCATAACCAACAGTGTAGCACTTCTTTGCCATAAATTTACCACATTGGTATTTGTTAATAGACATCATGATTATTTTGGTTAACTTAGGATTTAGGGAGAACCTCTGTAGCCTGTGTTATCAATATCCCAGGTTTTTGTAAAAGCCACCACCAAAGGCTTGAACCCATGCATTTCTAAAAATGTATCAGGCTATATTACTGTTACTCTTTAGGTTTACTTGAAACAACTTAAGAAATAAACGAACCCTTTTTCTTTCTCACTGGGGACTATTCTACAATCAGATAGCCATTCATGTAGTACAGCCTGTTTCATTGGACAGCCATAAACTACCAAGCGGGTGAGGAGGGCTGTTGTTGTTTCATAGTTGGTCACAGATTTGTTAAAGTTGTGTTAACTAGACTCTTGTCAACCACTTGCATTTAAAGACTGACGTTGTGGCTGTGAAGGTAGAGACTGGGGTTGGTTAGATGTTTAACGTCAAGATATTTGCTGTGATTTTGGTAATAGGACACCTTCTCGTACAGAGGTGAGCACACCCAGGGAACAGTGGAGGACGGTGACTGCGGGTGTTTGAGCAAGAGTTTAGTAGTGAGGAAAGAAGAGTAACCATGTGGATAGTACCACAGTAACAAAGGTTTTTTCTTACCTCAAAATGTTTTTCTTTCTTTCTTTTTTTTTTTTTTTTGCAGAGGAAAGTAGGTATTTATTTAGTGGGTTATGGAGGGGTAAGGGAAAAGGGGAGAAGGGGAGATGGGGGAAGAGGAGAGAGAGAGAGAGAGGAAGTGGGGGAAGGAACCATGGCAGCTACCTCTTTGGGAAATAAACGGAAAGGAAGGGAGGGGCTTGGGCTGCAGGCAGGAAGGAAGATATCTGCCTGCCTCAGTCCTTACTTTTTTTTTTAAAGCCATAATTTGGAAAAAGGAAACTAATAACCATAGCATATCATTTTTTCTTCAAGTTATCTGTCTTCATTACTTTTCAGTAGGACTTTGTTGTTGATATATGGATGCCCCGTTAGTGGTAGTGGTGTGTGTGTGTGTGTGTATACTCATCTATGTACACATGCAAAAACCAGAAGAGGATGTCAGGTGTCCTTTATAGCTACACCTTATTCCCTTGAGATAAGGTGTCTCGCTGTACCCGTAACTAGACTGGCAGCCACCAAGTACCAGTGATAACTCCTTTTTCCCCCTCCCCTCGATACTGGGGTTACAGGTGCATGTTCACCGATACCCAGTGTTTTGGAGGCGCAGGAGATATGAACTCTTACACAGCTATGTCCCCAACTGCCTCCCACTGGTTTTCACTATAAAGAATATAGATAGATTAGTCCAAATACTGGACTTTTTATGACCTAGAAAATGTCACATGGCAATTCTGAGCTCTGGTGTCTGTATTTCTAAAACGGTTAGTGTGTAAGATAAGGATACTGCTTTGCTGTCTGCCTGGGGTGAAATCTCATAGATGAGTCATGGCGTAGGCTGTAAGGGTTCTGTCTTGCAGTCGTCCTACAGACAGGAGAGAGCGCCAGTGAGTGCTTCTGTCTTCGCTGCCCGTCTGCCAGGAATGTGGAAGGTGGAGTGGCAACCGGACATTACATTATCTCCTGGAAGAGGTAAATCCACATCGGCCCCTCTCTCCCCTCCTGTGTCTGCTCTGATGTCTTTTCTGTTTGTCATCACCCTTCATCACGCTGACGTGCAGGGTAGAAGCTGCGGCCATACGTGTGATTACCATGTTAAATCACAGATGAGGAAGATAAATCCAGCTTTGTTTGTCATGATTCCTGACCGAAATGCCAATAAAATTTTAGTCACACTAAATCTGAGCCACAGAAAGCACTAGGTGAAGCGCCCTCATTTGCAGTCAGTGAGATTGTTTACATAAAAACTCAAGAGGGGTTGCCAGCAAGATGGTTCAGCAGCTAAAATTGCTTGCTGCCAAGCCTGACATCCTGAGTTTGATCCCCAGAACCCACGTGGTGGGAAGAGAGAACCAGCTCCCACAAGTCGTCCTCTGACCTCTACACGCATGCCATGGCACACACGTGCCCATATACATGTGTGTCTATGTATACACTTAAACGTATACAAAATAGTTTTTTACAGAGAGAGTTCGAAGGATTAAGGATTAAGCAAGGTTACTGTATAAATGTTAGTATACAACGCTCAGTGGCATTTCTGTTGGTCAGAAAAAGGCTCTTACCAGTGCACGGGAGGAAGGGTCATTTGGGGCTAGAGAGATGGATGACTCAGGGGGTAAGAGCACTTTTTACTCAGACCTGGGTTCAAGTCCTAGCGCCCACATATCATTATTCTTATGTTATATCAAATGCAAAACAAAGCAAGAAAGTGCCCACAGATTGTTCCTGGTCTTGTTTGCAGTGCTGGATGGACTCGTGGCCTAGCATGTGCTAAGCAGGCGCTGTCCTCCAGCTCCCACCCACAGCCCTTCCCGCAGCTCTCCTTGAAGACGCTCGCTCTGGGGTCTGACGACAGGACTGTAGGCCATTGTTAGCAGCTCGGAAACAAATACTGATGAGGTTATTTATGTTGTAGGAGTTAAGCACCACTGAAAGGCAGTTTTTCTCCCATGCTGCTGTCTGTCTGTGGGGTCACCTGGTTCCTGCGCCTTGCTGGCTTTGCTCTGTAGTGGGTCCCACATGTCAACTGCTCTGCGTCTCCATACAAGGGGATCTTAGAGATTTCCCGGGGAGTTCTGCAGCCTGCTCTGTAGTTACCACCCAAGCCCTAACACAAAGGAAACATTGAACAGTCTTGTTTTATTACTTTATCTCAGTAAATCTTAGAGTACTTACTGTACTTTTTACTGATAGTAGAATGTTCGGATTCTTTGTTTCTACTGTGTTCTTATGATGAGTTAACCATGCCCTTTGAAAGTGGTCTGGGGCCCATCTCAGCATCCCTCAAGAGAAGAGGGGTCTGTATCACAGTGTAAATCTGCAGTACTTTTGCCCTGCAAAAACTCCTGCTCCAGACGCAGCGTGCTTCCCTGACAGCCAGGCAGAGCTCCTGTCTTGGCTCCCAGTGGGAACACATGGCCGCCCTGGTTATACTCTCTGCTTACTAAACATTCACAACAAAAGTTGGGTTCAGAAAGCTCCTTTGCACAAAATTCAATTGATGGAGCTTGGAAAATGGATAGGTTTTCTATTAAAGCTAGTTGGTAAAAACAGACCTGTATCTGGTTGTCGAGTGTTTGGAAGTGTGAGTTCAATGCTGCCCTTTGTGCCGCAGGGCCTCGGGCATGGACAGCATCCCAGTGATCAGCACCATCATCACGCTGCCGCACGTGATCGTTGAGAACATCCCTCTCCACGTGAACGCAGGTGACGGGTTTCAGATGTTACTTGATAAGGGGCTTTTCAGAGCTTGGTGTTTTCACAGTGTGTTGTGTAGATGGCTAACATCTATAAGCTGTACATGAGAACGCTCCACGGTCCTACCCAATTATTGTCAGGCAAATCCCACCTATCATTTCATCTGAAGTGCTTTAGTATGGCTGCAAACATGGCTTTTGGTGGACCTAATTGTTTCATTATTACGACTTAAAATGATCAATGGATTCTTTGTGTAGGAGGGTGGTTGAGGCAGGATCTCACTATATAGCCCTGGATGGCCTTGTACTCGCTCTGTAGACCAGGCTGGCCTCAAACTCACAAAGATCCTTGCCCCTGCCTGGTGGGTGCTGGGATGAAAGGCTGTGCCACCATGCCCAGCCTATGCCCTTAAGCTCACTAGATTCTGATGTTTAGACTGTGGTTGGCTGAATGTTCCTCAGCTTATTTTAAGGACTTTACATTGCAGTTAATGGATAAATCTGAGTCTCCATCTAAATCTCTAGTAGGCTCTGTCCTGTCTCCCGTATCCTTCCCTCTCTCCTCACCCCCACCCCACCCCACCGTCTCTCCTAATTCCAGCTTTCCCTCCCCCTCCCCCTCTTCCTGTTTATTTATTGAAGAACCCAGGTCATTGGTAGAATCTCTAACAGATTGTATGATATCATTTTTAACCATTTCCCTGTCTCTGTAAATTGACAGTCATCTGACCTGGTCAGATTCAGGGCTAGAGTTCTGTTAGAATGCGTCACAGTTAATGTTCCCTTTAATGGGCACATAGCCAGCCCCTCGCCTTTAACATCCGATCTCATATGGTCCAGGCACATAGTTTTTTTCAGATTTCCAACCTGCCTCCCTCTGTTGCTCTTCCTTGGTCTTTTTAAGATAAGATGATATGTAGTTCAGGCTAGTCTCAGACTCCCTGTATAGCCAAGGCTGGCCTCTCCCTTCCAAGTGCTTGGCTTACAGGTGTGCACCACTCAGTGCCTGGCTCGTTTCTCATCTCTTGGTTGCATACTTCTGTCAAGAGAAATTTTTCTTTACCAGCTGCTATCGTGTCTATAATGGTTTTAAAAGTAGCTTACAGTGCTTGCCTCCTGCCGTGCCGCCTCCCGCAGTGCTTGCCCGAGCAGAGCTGCATGTGACTGGAACAGGGCAGACGGCTTTAGCATAGCCTCCGCAAGGATGGTCGCAAGTTCATGAAACATTCCAGTTTTGCAAGTCGGTAAAAACTAGTCTGCAGAACTCCAGGAAACAGAGCATCTGCATGAGGGGATGAATGTTTTGCTTCTCTCTGTAAAATACAGTGCTGGCTTTTTTAGTGTAGGAACTTGATTGATATTTTGAGAGAAGTTTTGCAGATTTGTAATGTTATTTGTAAATTCCGCTTCTGTAAACAGGCTCTCTTTCTGTGTCAGGCATTTTCAGACTTCCTTCCTTCTCAGCCTGTCCTATCAGCATCCAAATAAAAGATCTCGTACTAGCAAAGCCATAACTCGATAACACTGTGTCCCCGCAGTATGATCCCACGAGTGATGAGTTCTGTCTAACCGAGAACCGTGCCTCTCTCTCTAGACTTGCCCTCATTTGGACGCGTCAGAGAGTCGCTACCTGTCAGGTATCACTTACAGAATAAGACAGACTTGGTTCAAGATGTGGAAATTTCTGTGGAGCCCAGTGATGCCTTCATGTTCTCAGGTCTCAAACAGGTACGGGTTACCTTTGCGGGAGCTGCTTGTGTGACCACAGAAGTGTGACCAAGAAACTGGAAGCTGGGGTTTGTGTTTTGATAGTAGTAAATTTTTAGGCCTTTTTAAAGATTAAGTTTAACTAACTTCCTGCAGGGGTGGGTTTCCCTTTCACATCTTCAAGATCAGACAGATGGGATCTTTCTCCTTATAAAGCACAGTTGTCTGATCACTGGGCTCTATTATAGCAACACATTAGAATTCCCAGGAACCGTGAACCTCCTCTTTATTTGTCTCATGTCTTGGTTGAGGCCTGGAGCACAGCCATCCTGAGGTTAAGCCTGCCTTTCTGAAGAGCTGTACGGGTTTTGATCTTGCATGGAATTTACTTTGCTATGTTTGGAAACAATTTTTGCCTGTTCAACCTTTCTTCATTGTTCAGTCAAATCAGTTGGAAAAGTTTATCAGCTTTTGCAATGAATCAGTACAACACTCGGTCAAAAACATGTTCCAGAGAAGAGTGTGAATGTTAGCAGACACCCCATGTTTGTCAGTGAACACCTTTATTAGTGATAGTAACAATATAGGAACAAACGTGTCTTCATGCACAAGTGTCTACCCTGAACAAGTCAACCAGTTAGCTCTGCATATTCAGAATTCTGAGTTTGTTGTTACATACACAGTGGAGGGCTAGAGAGATGGCTCAAAGGTTAAGAGCACTGGCTGCTGGCTGCTCTTCCAGAGGTCCTGAGTTTAATTCCCAGCAACCACATGGTGGCTCACACCATCTGTAATGAGATCTGGTGCCCTCTTCTGTCGTTGGACTTACTGCATGCAGGCATACATGCAGGCAGAACACTATACATAGTAAAAATAAATATTTTAAAAAAATACACAGTAGAATTATGTATGGATTAAGCAATACAGCTGTGCACCGTTATAAATTTATGGCATAAAATATTACATATCTTAGCTTTTGTGCATCAGAAGCCCGTGCTGTGGCCTCTGGCACATTGTGTGCACATGCACACTTGTTTCTCATTTGCACATGAGTAAGCTGTTTCCAGGTATTGACTTACAAAACTTCATAAGTTTATATATTTCTAAAGTAAAAAACATTTTTTGTTATGCTTATGTATTTATTGTGTGTCTAGGCACCACATGTACTTGTGCACCAGGGTGTGCCTGTGGAGGTCAGAGGAGTTGGTTCTCTCCTTCACCATGTGGGACCTGGAGACTGGGCTCAGGTCATCAGACTTGGCAGCAAGTGCCTTCACCTGCTGAGCCATCTTGCTGCCTCTCAAGTATTAGCAGAATTCCAACACCCCTCAAGCTGTTCACCTTAACACACAGTATAAAATCCCCAATAATGCAGTGTAAAATCTCAAAAAGAAAATAACCCAAACCAAATTGTTTGTATTTTGTTGAAAGATACTATAAAGAGATACTTTTTCACAATATTTTTTGAGGATTAAGATATTCCTGGTCTAAGACACAAAATGATAGCGTGCAGAAGTTGCCCTTCAGGCTGTGGTAGACACCGAGCAGTGCCGCCTGTGTCGTCCACCGTATTGTACACTGTATTGTATACTGTGTCGTACACCGTGTCCTACACTGCACACAGTACGTCTCCCGTCTGCCTGTCGTCCTGTCCACTTGCTCAGCCGTACGTCTTAGAAGATGGCTGGAAGAGAGCATGCACGCGTCACCAGGAGGATTCGCCCATCATAGATAACTGAGTACATGCCTACTCATAGAGCAAGCTGTGTGTGACTGTTTCTCTCTGGCTTTCTGCAACTAGATTCGATTACGTATTCTGCCTGGCACCAAACAGGAGATGCTGTATAATTTCTACCCTCTGATGGCGGGGTATCAGCAGCTACCATCGCTCAACATCAACTTGCTTAGATTTCCCAGCTTCACCAACCAGCTGCTCCGGCGTTTTATACCGACCAGCATCTTTGTGAAGGTGAGGCTTGGCTGTTTCCCGCCTTTTAACGTTGGCCTCTTAGAATTTCACTTTCTTCCTGTTGATGGGCTCACAAACACGTGCCGCCATGCCTGCTTTCCTCCCATGGCTTCTGGGGGTCAGACGCATATCCTCATGCTGCAGAGCAAGCGCCTAACCCACTGAGCATCTCTGCTCTGTGATGTCTGTGTTCTTAGCACTGAAGTCTGTGCTGTCATGGTTTACATTTTATTGTCAGCAGCCTTAGAAAGGGAAAGGATGGATGGGTGGGTGGATGGGTGCGTGGATGGATGGGTGGATGGATGGGTGGATGGGTGGGTGGGTGGGTGGATGGATGGATGGGTGGGTGGGTGGGTGGATGGGTGGGTGGATGGGTGGGTGGATGGATGATGGATGGAAGGGTGGATGAATGGATGGCTGTGCGGATGGATGGGTGGATGGGTAGATAGGTGGATGGATGGTGGGTGGATGGATGGATAGATGGTAGGTAGATAATAGATAGATAGATGGTAGGTATGTAGATAGGTAGGTAGATGCATGTGTCTATGCATGCATACTTTGAAGTTCGTGTAAGTCACATTTTTCTTAATTAGGAGATTAGAAGATCTTGAATCCCCCAAAAGAGCTTTCTGTAAGTTCAGATCTTGAGCCATAGGAGGGCCTGAGCCTGCATGGTGGGCGGGCATGGTAAGTAGCTCCCGTTTTACAGGCAGCTGTGAGGATCTGTGGGTGCGAGAGCAAGGGTTAGGAGAGACAGACCGACTGGAGCGGACCTGCAGGGGGAAGCACATGGCAGCTGGTGTTCAGCTTTGTAAGACTTAGAGAAATCTCAAGATGCTTTCGGTAGTAGAACCCCTCTGTTAACATTTCATAATTCCATTTTGTTGTCCTGGTGTAAAGCCACAGGGGCGACTCCTGGATGACACCTCTGTTGCTGCTGCATGACGCCCAGGACCAGCCCTCGGCGCTCTGACAGAGGATCCAAGACAGTGCCTGGGAGACCATTGTGACTTGTAGCTTTGATCATGGTGGAAGTGAAGCTTGCCTATTTTTTAATGGATATACCAGCTATTCAGAGAAAGTCATGCTTAAGGTATTAAGAAAATCATCATCTCATATCGTTTAACTAATAAAATTTGAAGTCTGTCAGTGTGATATGAGAGGACGCCAGGTCATTGCTACCGTTAGAAGTCATGTCGTGGTCAGCACGATGTCTCCACGGGAGGTGACTTGGCTGTCCAGCATCAGTGGAAACAGATACCCAGCTGTGATTGGACAGAGGAGCTGCATCACACCTGGCTCTGCTGGAGACAACCCATCCCATAAATTCCCTGTGTGCTTAGCACGGCCCCTCAGCGAGCATTGCAGGTCTGAGTGGTGTACAGACCTCCAGGGCTTTCGGTTGCTGTTTTGTTTTATTCCAGACAGGGTTTCTCTATGTAGCCCTGGCTGTCCGGGAACGCGCTGGCTCTGTGGCTGTGGAAAGGTGCCAGTTTTTTACTTACCATCAGGGAGTTTCGAGCTATTCTCTCATGTTCATCGTTTATAAAACAGGTTTATATTCTTGAAAGTACCTGATTATAAGTATCATTCCTAAACTAAGTTTTTGAGAATGACTCAAGGTCACATTGAGTTCTCAGTCACTTTACATAATTTCATAAGTGCTATTTAAAATATCTTTAAATTCATGTAAATGAGAAAATTATATGGTGAACATTTGCTTTGTAACATATTTTAATTTAAAACTAATTTCTTGGAAAACTTTATTATGTAGACTGGGCATATTGTAAAAAGGAAATAGTGATGTAAATAAATACGCTCTCTTTCACATCTGCTTGTAGATAGTTTGATTTCAGCTGTGGGAAACAGCCTTTACCAAGAACACGCCGTGAGGGCCCTGGGAAGCACGGTCAGGAGCCTTCTCTGCGCTCTAGGACTTGCTCTGCTAACCCTGCTCGGGCAGGGGAAGGCTGTATGGGAGACATGAGTTCCTCATGTCACGGGTTTTCAGATAGAGGCCATCGGTGTGGCTCTGCATGGACTGCGACCAGATCTCTCCTGTGTCACTTGCTGGTCAGGTGACTGCGTCTGTGTACCGAGTTTTCTGGACGAGGGGCTGATGAGGCCTGTCCCACAGGCTTCCTGTGAGGATGTAGCTGGACGCTGCCAGAGCCAAGGTTCACGCTTAGCTGGCCTGACCCTCTCACTTCATGTCTGTGGACTTGTCATGCGTTGTACATAGTGCAGTGTGTAAATGAGATACATGTATATGCACATGCATACCTAATATAAGCATGTTTACTAAAGTACACCCTCTTAGTCCCTGTCTTGTATCCTAGTGTTTTCTCTTGATTAGTCACTGTAACCTGTCAGGTTGATCCCATGACCTCTGGTGAGTTAAGTGGAAATTTCCAGATGGGGGCGTTTAAGGTCCCCGTGGACTCTACAGTGCTTGAATGCAATGCACAAACAATAAAGTCCCATCACGCACTGACACTGATGTTTTCAGGTGTAAGCTGCGTGCTTGTAAGACAAGTCACTCATGAGCTTAACTTTGACATTAGTGTGAGTTACTTAATTGTGTTTGCTTTACTAAATAAAAAGTCTTTTTTTTTTTTTTTTTTTTTTGGTTTTCGAGACACGGTTTCTCTGTAGCTTTGGAGCCTATCCTGGAACTAGCTCTTGTAGACCAGGCTGGCCTTGAACTCATAGAGAGCCACCTGGCTCTGCCTCTGCTGCAGTTAAAGGCAAGCGCCACCACCGCCCAACTATAAACAAGTCTTGTTTTTAAATTTTCCATACAGCTAGTAATGCAGAATTGTAGCCAAGAATTCTCCCATATCGTAAATTTTGTGTCTATATTCTATTGGCCTGTTTTGAAACTGATATTTTTTTCCTTTTTTTTGGGGGGGGGGGCGTTCAAGACACAGTCTCGCGCTCTCTGTAGCCCTGGCCGTTGTGGAAATCCCTTTGTCCCTTTGTAAACTCAGGATGGCCTTGAACTCAGATCCGCCTCCTTGGTTTCCCTAGTGCCGGGATTAAAATGCCTCTACTGCCCCTATTTTCAGCTTTTTTGTTTGTTTTGAAACTGAAATTTTTTTATTGAAAAACCTTAAAATCGTGAGTATCTTGGGCTCAAAAATCAAACTGTCATAACGGTGTGAGATCTGTCGTTTCACCGTCTTTCCTCCCCCTTTCTTCACCTGGGACACCTGCCCCTCGTGAACACGTCTGCCTCCTGGCTCGTCCTGTGTTACTTTCACTTCCAGAACTGCTGTTTGCCCGCGCACACCACCGTGGTGGTTTTTAACCACGACAGCATCAGTCCAGATGCTGCTGTTAGCACCAGGGCCCTAGCCAGAGGTTACCACCTGTGATCCTAAAGGAGCAGCTGGTAGCTTTGATCCCTCAGCTCCTGTTACCTATACCATCTTGGCCCCCTTATCCTCGAATTCTCAGAATGAAAGTATTTTAAAGAGCACGACCGCTCTGGTGAGGTCTGAAATGTCCCTGTGTTATCGGAAGGGAAGAGTTTTGCTTTGTTTTGAGGTAGTCACTTTTTCATGTTCCCTCCACCAAGAGTAGCGTTCCTTCCTGCCAGCACCCTTCAGAACAATGACTTTGGGTTCTGAGCTGTAATTTCCACATTAGCATCGCAGTGGAAGAGCTGCTGCTTCCAAAGCTAAAGCAAAGGCCAAAAAAAAAAAAAAGAGCAGCTGGAAGTTTTAAACTCCACCCGGTGCCGATCCATCGGTCCATGCCATCTGTCTTACAGTTGCTGTGATCAAACACCATGACCAAAGTGACTTGGGGAGGAAAAGGTTTTTTGACTTACATAGCCTAAAACCTAGTTCACTGAGGGAAGCCATGGCAGGAACTCAAATTGGGTGGCTACCTGGGGGCAGGAGCTGATGCAGAGGCCATGGAGGGGTGCTGCTTACTGGCTTTCCTGCTCTGGCTTGCTCATCTTGCTTGCTTAGAGAACCCAGGACCATTAGCCCAAGGTGGCCCCACTCATAATGGGCTGGGCCCTCCCCCATCAATTGTTAATTAAGAAAATGCCCTCCAGGCTTGGCTGTAGCGTCTGTATGAGTCATTTTCTCACTTGAGATTCCCCTCTTCCAAGCTGACAGCCAGCATATGGTCCCAGCAAATACCTTTCTATAGCTGTCTCTTGACCTCAGAACCCCGAAAAAGCACCCTCTGGTCCGATTCTTAATTTATAAACGACTTAGTGATGGATGGGTTATATTATTTAATGAATAGATTGTAATGACTATAATTTTCAAGAAACAGTTATCTATACCATTAATGACTGGAGACTTCCAAACAAATACCCGTTGTCAAATACAAATGCAGGCTTTATCTTATTCGGTCAGCTTATCCCTGGCATGTGGCTCCCGCCTGTGGGGCCTCATGCTCTCCATCCTGTGTGAGGGTGCTGACTGAGAACCACAGCCCTGGGCAGGAGGAGCAGCAGAGCAAGTTTTACTGTTACACTCCGCTTTATTGTTACAGTACTCTGAAGTAGCCTTTTACTTAAAGATGAACCACGTTTTTGGAATTTTCTAGAGTGAGTTCTTTGGTGCTTCGTAGCCATCCGACTCTCAGCAAACCTCCGCCCTCAGATGTTTATAGAGAGCGCCATAAATACAAAGTCCCACTTTTCTGAATGACAAAGAAATCTTAGTTATATTCAGTTTCTGCTCAAAGATCGCATTAATGAATGATTTTCCTTTCCATTCAGTTTACTTGAGCCAAGTACAAAAGCCAGGTAGCACAAGGCTTTATTGTCCCCACTTTCTGAAGCACATTTTTTACCTGAGGGAAAGATTAAGTCACAACTGCCAAGTGGGCCTGCACCTCAGGTCTTTGTGCCATGCAAACCATACCCTGAGAAATGCTTAAGTTTTCTTGTCTGAGCATTTGGCAGAATGCAAAAGTCAAAGATGTCTTGTGTTCAGAGGACTCCCTCACCCACCATGTTTCAGATGACAGCCACCCTTGGTAGGCTCCTTGAAACGCCCTAAAGTCGGGCGGGAGGGATAGTTCAGTAGTTAAGGGCACTGGCTGCTCTTCCAAAGGATCCTTCCTGGGGTCCCAGCGCGAATATGGGAGCCCACAGCCATATGTAATTCCGGTGTCAGGGGATCTGATGCCCTCTTGTGGCGTCTTCCTGAAACTACAGGAAGAACAGCTGTACACAAAAAAATTAAAATCTAAAATATTGCTAAAGTTGTGTATTTTGCCAAGTGGTAATTGCTAAGACTGAGTGCTACAGTGTTCCAGGTGGGGTGTGTTTCTCTCAGCCCCCCCCCCAAATACCTGCCATTGTAGGCGGGTACCTCACTCAATGTGGTGTACGGCTTTGTTTTAAAGACAGGGTCTCACCTGTGACTCTGGTTGTCTTGGAACTCACTTCAAAGCCTAGGCTGAACCTTCCTGGGTTCCATGCTTTGTACTCCTGCCCAATCCTAAATTGTTTGGAGTTAAATATGTCTCTGATGATCAATGCACCATGCGTTCTGAGTTGAAAACCAGCCTTAAGACTGTGGTAGTAGCCAGGCGGTGGTGACAAACATCTTTGATCCCAGTACTTGGGAGGCACAGGCAGGTGAATTTCTGTGAGTTCAAGGCTAGCCTGGTCTACAGAGTGAATTCCACAACAGCCAAGACTACACAGAGAAACCCTGTCTTGAACCAGAAAAACAAACAAAAAAAATACCGTGGTAGCAAATTTGTATCCCTACATCAATTCTAAATGTTCATTGTGGGTTCCCTATGAGCCACTTCCTGTGCTGATTCCTAAGCTATGGGAGACTTAAGACCAGTGGCTAGTCAGAGAAACTTCCAGGTAACATAATTCCAGGTAAGTACTTCCAAAAATTAGGGCACTTCTATTGTCCACAACTTGAGAGGCAGAGGCAGGAGGATTACCACTAGTTTGAGGTTAGCCTGTTCTACATAGGGCACTCCAGACAGAGGGGCTACACAGTGAGGCCTTGTTGGAAAAACAGACTAAAAACCCTAGTTGGGATGAGATTGTAAAATCTGGAAGATTCTGTGGAGTGTTAAAGATAAGGAGGGCACGGGGGGGGGGGCACGCTGTGAAACTCTTCGGATTCCTTTTGGGGCTGAGCTAGAAGATTTCCATAATAAAAACAAAAGGGAGGAAGGAAACCCAGGGGGAGCCTGAGGGCCAGGTGGGAGGCAGGGCTCTTCAAGGAGTGACAGGGAAGTTGTTTTAGCCCTCGTGTTCATAAAGAATTATTCCATGTTTTCGTTATACGAGAATGCATCTCCATCATCCACAGACAGATGATAGCGGGCGAGCCGCGGTTCGGAGCACACAGAAAGACTTGTAGAATAAACAGAGCAAGGAGAACGTTCCAGGTGATGAAAAGGAATGCTGGCATCCCCTCCTGGCAGCACCGAGGTCTGCGAGGGCTTCCAACAGAGGCTGGTCCGCCCAGAGTAAAGCCAGTGTTTCCTCCTCCGCAGATTCCGGTTCCCTGATAAGGCCGCTGGGCAGGCAGATGAAACTCACTTAAAACCCAGAGCTCTGGCAGCGGCCCTCACCTCCCAGCTCCGGAGCTGCAGGGGAAGGCTCATTTCTGGATTTGCGTCGTGATTTGTCTGGTTAGCAGTAACAAATGAGCTTGTATTTGGAAACCGATCTGATCTCTGGCGATAACGGCAGTGAAAGGACTAAATCCGCGTGCCCGCCCTAACCGGAAGAAAAGCCAAGACGTCCACCGTTGAGGGGAAACACCCAGTGATTGAAGCTCAGGGTGGGAAAGGTGTTACCATAGCTGGCTTGGTGTTTTTATTTTCTGATTATTTTTTAATCAGATAGCTGATGGTGTGTCGTGTGTTTGAGATCTAAACTCTGTAGTAGTTTCGACTGGCCTGGAACTTGCCGCATAGCTCCAAGATCTGCCTCCACCTGGCTAGTGCTGGGTTTAGAGGCGTGAGCCACAGCTGTTGGTGCTGGGGATAAAGGTATGAGCCATAGCTGTTGGTGATGGGGATACAGGCATGAGCCATAGCTGTTGGTGATGGGGATACAGGCATGAGCCATAGCTGTTGGTGATGGGGATACAGGCATGAGCCATAGCTGGGGATAATGAGCCAAGTTGACAATGTTGCAAGTGAGAGAAGCTGGAGACCATTGGATGGCCAGACTACATTTATCTTATTCCCTTCGGATTGCTGTCATTTTATTTTAATTCTTTGTAAGTTTTTCTAAACACACAAGATACTTTCCTTGTCGTCAGCTTCAGCCGTTAATATGGTACTATTTACTGTGCCTTATGGTTAAATCATGTCACCTATAAATAAATACGACCATGTATTATTATATTATTAAATTTATTGATTTTAATTTATTAATTTAACGAACATATTAAATCATGTCACCTGTAAATACTTAAATATAACCATGTGTTATGTTATATTAAATTGGTTACTCCTAACAAATTTATCAGTAATTCCTTGAAATTGTCTAATGCACAATACATATGCAGTTTTTCCTGATTGACTAAGGACTGATATTATAGCTGGCTTTTGTGAATCAAGATATTTAATTCAGTCATACTTAACTGTGCCTGACACTCCACTTAAGTTAGTCTTTTGTATTCCTTATTGTGGGCTTGATCATCCCCTGGTCCTGGACGCTAATAGCATCAATCCAGTTGAAGAAATGGAGTCCCTTGTAGAACACCCAACATTGTAGATTTGGCCGCTTCTCCAGATACATTTTATGTAGCTGGTTTCTTTTCTTTTTTTTTTTTAAATTTTTTAAAGATTTGTTTATTTATTATGTATACAGTATTCTGTCTGCAGGTCGGAAGAGGGCACCAGATCTCATTACAGATGGTTGTGAGCCACCATGTAGTTGCCATGAATAGAACTCAGGACCTTTGGAAGAGCAGCCAGTGCTCTTAACCTCTGAGCCATCTCTCCAGCCTTGTAGCTGGTTTCTTTACCTCCAGTATTCCCAGTTGACTGGGAAAGAGAGCAAGAAGTTGGTGAGTCTAAAATGGTTAGTAAACTCCTGTAATCCTGGCACTTGGCAAGTGGAGGCAAGAATCTAAGACATAGCCAATGCAAGGCCAGCCTGGACTACATGAGACCCTAACCCCCATTCCCCCCCCCCCCCACACACACAGAGCAGCAAAATCAAGATTCTTACACTCAACTAGAATTCTACATAGAAACGCCCCCCCCACCCATAAGCTAACTATATATTCACTTGCCTTGGAATGCATTTCCTATGAGGGACAATTTTTCTTTGTCATTTGCAGGAGAGAGAGAGTAAGCTGGTGCCCCTGTAGACTCCAAAACTTTGCATGGTGGTACATGCCTTTAATTCCACAGCTTGGGAGGGACCTCTGAGTTTGAGGCCAGCCTGATCTACACTGTGAGCACCAGGCCAGCCAAGCCGATACAGTGAGACACTATCTCAAAAAAGAAGGAGATCGGCTCTTCAGCTTTTGTTCTGCGTGCTCCTTTCTCTAGGAAATGCTTCGTTCTATGAACTAATACCATAAATGACTGGCTGGCTGGCTCACCAGGATCTTGGACTGGTTGTGGTGACTTTAGGATGTGAGTTCTTAACTCTCTTTAGATCCCTCCCCTCTGAAAAGTAACGTTTACAAGGAATCTTCAGCCCTGGGAGTAAAATCAGAGCAGCTACATAGACAAACCTTTATTAATTATACACCTCATGTCAATATTACCTCTGCTGTTCCCTGAGAGTTCAGCGCAGGATCTGGCATTGGTGGAAGGTTATATTTAAAAGACACTTGACATCAATCACTCAGGAATGGAACTTGTGCCCCACACCAGCCTAACCACACACAGACTGCTACCTGCAGCTCTCTCCTTGGATTCCTTGCTGCTCTGGTGTGCACTGTGGTTACGGTCGCCTTTGCCCAAGTGTGGGGTAGCGAGGACCATTTTAAGAGACGCTTCCCCCTTTGATTCGTTGTAAGTTAAACTGTAGCGGCCTTTTTGCAGAAATTTACCATGTCACGCTCCCGTGCACAAATCATAAACAGTGCACCTCCCCTCCCCGGGCCGGTGTGGAGTGACCAGTTCCAAGTTCAACGGTGCATAATGAAATTTCCAAAGTGGTCCTACAAGCTGGGTGAGTTTAGGACAATGAGCTTTTATGTTTAAAACCGGGACCCCAGCTGTGATGGGCCCAGAAGGCTTTCTTGTATGCTTGTCTGTTGGGGGGCGGGGAGGCACTGGCTGAGTGAATGGATTACCTGCTGTGTACCATTAAGAGCTCATTCCTCTCCTGCGAGTCTGCAAAGGGTTCAAGCCTGAACCCTGTGATAGTGAGGACGTCAGGGAGTGTGTAAGGTGAGATGGTCTGTCCTGGGCCCCAGGGAAAAACCAGCCATCCGTAAGGAAGTCGCAGGTACGCCCTCCACTTTTCAGGTTGGTGTGGTCCTTGAACGCGTGTGTCCTTCATACACCCTGCTTCGAGCACAAGAAATGCTTGCCAATCTGAAGCACTGTGTAAAAATGTCTCACAAAGCTTTTGCAAAGCTGCCCTGAGAGGTGACTTATTTAGAAACTTCATTGAAATGCTTGAACCCTTAGGGGTCAGGCCTTGAGGGGTATGCCATCGAAGGGGCTACTGGGACATCCCTTTTGTGTGTCTCTCCTGGCTGCTATGAGATGCTAATGAACCAACCGGACCCCCCTCCACCCCGAGCTCAACACTGATACTCTGTGCTGCGGCTACCGGAATGTAGGGACCCCTTCATGGTCGTCAGATGACAAAAGGAAAATCGGGGTCCCCTCTGGGAACTCTTCGTCTTACTAAGAAAAGAATTTAAGACTGGACTCAAATGGAAGCGCAAAGACAATTTTTATCATATTTCACAGGAAAACCAACCAAACCAGGGGAGAACGGAAGAGAGAAAGAAAGAGCCATGCCCTTTTGAGTTGACGTGGATGGAGGTCAGACCCATGGCAGACAAGCAAACACATGCAGTAAGAGAATAAGGAGGGCGAAAAATGTTGGGGAAACTCAAAGTGTCAAGAAAAGCATCCTTGGGCTGGAGAGATGGCTCAGAGGTTAAGAGCACTGATTGTTCTTCCAGAAGTCCTGAGTTCAATTCCCAGCAACCACATGGTGGCTCACAGCCATTTGTAATGAGATCTGGTGCCCTCTTCTGGCCAACAAGCATACAGACAGAACACTGTAAACATAATAAATAAATATTTAAAAAAAAAAAGAAAAGGAATTAGCATCNAAATAAATATTTAAAAAAAAAAAAAGAAAAGCATCCTTAAAAAAAAAAAAAGAAAGGAAAAAGGGTGTGCTTTGGATTTGATTTTTAAGACAGGGTCTGTGTAGTTCCGGTTGGCCTGGAACTCTATGTAGACCAGAATGTCCTCGAACCCACAGAGCTCCACCTGCCTCTGAGGGGTGAGCCTCCACTCCTGACTACACTGGGCACTGTTGTGTGAGCCCTTGGGCTTGCAAGGCAAGCGCTTTCTTGGCATCAGCCATCCAGCCCCACCGAGGCCTTTGAGAGCAGGAAGCCAAGCACAAAGGATTCAAATGGGCTCCTTTATTCTATTGCCAACCATGTATAAATTCGAGACTGTGACCTACATAACACACCTTAAAGATGCCAGTGACTTCTGTCAACACAGAAAGAGCCATCTTCTTGGGTGAACAGACGTTCCTGTGTAATTCAGACCCCACAGGCAGACTGAGCCTACTTCCTTTGCAACAAGTCTTCCTATCAGCGAGCTGTTTCTGGAGACAGTGAACTGGGCATAGCAAGCTGTTTCTGTGTTTTGCCCACCAGAATGGACTGCAGTGTCTTCTTGAGGAGAAGGGGGTGACCTGGGAGGGTCCTTAAAACAGACAAAATACGTCATGTCCTCCTCTTCAGCAGTGTCTTCAGCATTTTCATCAACTGCATTAGGAGCTGAGTCTCATGCTCAAGGCCTGAAGCCCAGAGGCAGCTGGGGCTCTCGGTTCTGACCAATGAAATTCACTCTTTCTCCTTTGCTCACTGTGGTGGTTTGAATAGGAACGGGCCCCCATAGACTCCTGTGTTTGAATGTTTGACCACAGGGAGGGGCAGTATTAGGAGATGTGACCTTGTTGGAGGAAGTGCGCCACTGTGGGGGTGGGTTTTGAGGTCTCATATGCTCAAGCTATGCCCAGTGTAGTTCACCGTCTCCTTTTGCTACCTGTGGATCAAGATGTAGAACTCTCGGCTCCTTCTCCAGCACTGTGTCTGTCTGTAAGCTGCCGGCCTTGATGATAATGGTCTGAACTTTTGAACTATGTAAGCCAGCCTCAATTCAATGTTTTCCTTCGCAGAAATTGCTGTGGTCGTGGTGTCTCTTCACAGCAATAAAAACCCTAACTAAGACTCTCTCTCCTTTGGCTGGTATTTCTCGAACTACTCCACTGTGTGTATTTCATGCCTTTGGAGCCACCTATACACACACACACACACACTCTCATATGCAACAATTTAAAAAAGAGGTGGTGAATTTGAAAGCAAGGAGGGGACTATCGGAGTGGAGGAGGTAAGGGGAGAGGGAAACGATGCAATTACATTAAAATCTCAAAAAGTAAGAAAGGAAGAAAGACAGACAAGGAGTTAGCTGTGTTTTGAACAGCTTAGAATTGTGCAAATATTTACCCTTCTCCCCTCCCTGCCTGCCTGCCTATACTGCCTGGGATTACTGTCTCAATAAAGCGTTAATGTACTTGCTTTGACTTTGTTTCTGGTGTTTAGACCTGGGGTAGGAAAGGGTAATACCAGAATAACTTGGACTTTTTTCTCAATTTAAAAGCTTGTAAAAGCTCACCCTATTTTAAAACGTATTAGCATTTTTTTTTTACATGTATGTCTATCTCTGTATCAGGTGCATTATTGACCCCATGAAAGCCGGATATTTGGTTATGGGTCACCATATGGTTGCTTGGAATCGAACCTGAGTCCTCTGGAAGAGCAGCCAGTGTTTTTAACCACTGAGCCATTTCCCCAGCCTGTCCCCACCCCCGCCAATATTCTTATTTATTATCGTATGACTGTTTTGCCTGCATGTCCCCCACATGTGTGTCAGGTTCCCATGGAGGTCAGAAGAGGGCATCAGATTATTTAAGGCCATGAACTGCCACGGAGGTGCTGGGGATTGAACCTGGATCCTCTGTAAGAGCGGCCAATCCTAACCACTGAACCACCTCTCCCAGCACCCTTGTAAAAGGTTTTGATTTTGACCACTTGTTTTCTTATTTTTTGTTTTATGTTATTTCTAAAAGCCATGCATAGCTATAGTAGAAAATTTAGGGTAAATGCAGAAAAAAATACAAAGATAATGAAAATAATTATCAAATGATAAAAACCTTAGGCATGCTAAGAAGTTTTTATTTGGCTTTTATCCTTTACCAAAGCTGCCTGCATTTCTGTTTGCTGACTGCTTGTTGCCTTTGTTTTGTTTTGGTTCACGAGGTTGAGGGGCAAACTCACGCTAAGCCAGCCCTCTACTGCTCAACGGCATCTCCAGCCCACGTGTGTTCATTTCCTGCTGTCTGCTAGATGGATTATTTCTAAACACTCTCTGAGGTCCACGGTAGACCATCTGTGGGTTTGCATGTGCACCACTTACACGGGGAGGCATATAATGTGAATAATATAAAAACAATGCAAACATATAGGGTAAGAGTCCCGAGTGTATTCTAGAAACTGCTAGAATTTCCCAGCAGCCCCCACCATGCTTTCAGAACGCCTCTGTCTTTGGTAGATTTTCTGAGCACGCATGACTACCGCTCCTCCTCTTCACATTCAGTGGCACTAATAATAATCTCCCGGGTGATGCTCCGAGAACAATAGGCAGGGGAGGAGGGCTGATGAGGCGCCACTATAAATACCCCCTGAAATAAGAACTGTCAGGAGGTCCTCAGTGCTGAGCGGTGCTGGGTGAACGCTGTTCACACAGGGAATGCTCCTGCTGGCTGTGGAGGTGGCCTCAGCACTTTGGGAGACTGGTCTAGTTATGAGTCTCACAGACTTGGGATGAGCCAACCTTGACTTTTCTGTCTGTCTGCTAGGTGACCTTTGGACGTTATTTAAACACTATGGGTTCCTGTTTTCTCACCTGGAACATGAGGATGACAGCAGAAACCTTGATGGCTCTCTGTACCATTAAGGAATCTCTTTTTCTCTTCCCCTTCCCTCCCCAGTCCTCTCCCTTCCTTCTTTGTCCTCCACTCTCCTCCCCTTTCTCTCCCGTTCTCTCCCCTCTATCCTCAGGTTCCGCACCAAGCTGTTAGCCCATAAAGGTTCTGGACAGGTTTTGGATAATAGTGATTCTACTCAGAATTTCCTGGGATCCCCGAGGAAACTCCCACCTCTTACTTAAATGGAAAGCATTGAGAATTATGTAAATATTGCAATCTTAATTTCTGGGGATATTTGCAAAGCTTTATGGTGGCCTTGCCAGGATTGAAAGTCCCCAGAAATATTAGTGTTTTTCTAGTTTTTGAGAATTTCATGATGAAATTTATTATATCTGCCCTCAGTTCTCCTTCAACATCCCCCACTTTCACATAGTCCTTTCAACATATTCTCCCTTCAACGTCATTTTTTTTTTTTTTGATAACCCAGCAAGTCCAGTTAGGGCCACTCGTATGTGTGCAGGTGTCGGCCACATCTACAGGAGCCTGGAGAATCTCCTAGTGGCCACATCCTTAGAAAGAATGATTCTCCCTCCCCCAGCTGCTGTCCATTGCCAATGGCTCCTCAGAAAGGGGTGAGCCTGGAGATCATCTTTGCTTCCCTCTGTGCTGGGATTTGGGTTGGCTTGATTTTGTTTGGCTCTTTTGCAGGCAACCACCGCTGGCTATAATAACAATTTGTATCTTATGTCGCTTTCACTTGGCCCTCTTATAAAGCAGAACAGGAAACAGAGGGCAACAAGAATCAAGCGTTTTCTCTTTGTAGTTGATGAGGGGCAAAGATAATTCTGAACTGTTTTCTAGTTCAGATCTAATGACCTATATTAAAATATAATTTTATTTGCAAGAAAATGCTTCCTTTGAACTGATAAGTTGTCAAAATTGAAGGCAATATTTATATTCTTTCTTTTTTAAATTTGTTTGTTTGTTTGTTGTTTTTCAAGACAGGGTTACTCTATGCAGCCCTGACTGTCTTGGAACTTGCTCTGTAGACCTGGCTGATCTCAAACTCACAGTAATCTGCCTGATTCTGCCTCCTGAGTGCTAGGATTTAAGCCATCACTGCCCGGCGTTGAAGGCCACATTTAGGTTCTCAGCATTTTACAAACTAAATGTCCAGATACTTGACTTAATTGCTTAGCTATCTTTGCACTGAAATGACCTGTTTCCTTCACGGCCCCCTTTCTGCTAATCACATCTTACTTTTCTGAACACTCAGCCAGGCAGCAGGGCAAAGAGCGTTCTTCTAGGCTGTAATGCCAGAAAGCCCTTTTTTCCCTTCTCTCTACCCACCGCACAAATGCCTCCCAGTTCACTGATGTTTGAAATTCCATAATTTATTGTGTTGGCTGAAAGCCAGAAGAAGGAATGAAAAGTCAGTTTCTACCTGGCTTCTGCCCGGCACGATCTTGTTTATATCCTTGCCGGTCTTAAACCTTGTTATAAATGAGGGAACTGAGGGTCAGAAAAATTTAGCAAATTTTTCAGGGCCATGAGATCAGAAGAAGGGTTTCTAAGTAAACCCAAGTTGGATGACTCCAGATCTGTGATTTATCTATACTAAAGGCTAACATTTATCTGAGCCTAGCATTGTATCAAGTGTGTATCCCAATTCTTACTTATTCTCAGTGTAAACGAGTGTAGCCCAATGAATGCACCCACCCGTGTCCCCCCTGCTCTTTGTCGTGTATCCCACAGGGATTCAGACCGCATGAGGTCTTTAAATCCAAAGCCTGTTTCCCCCCAAGAAATTTAGTACCACAGACTACAAGTAAGGAAGTTCCTGACTCCAACTCCAGGAGTGCTCAGCCAGTGACTGATGGGATTGTCATATGGTCAAAGCTCCCAGTACCTACATCAAGTGACTCACAACTATTTGTAACTCCACTGGTCCCTTCTGGCCTCCATGCATAGACATGTGCACAAACACACACACACACACACACACACAAATAAAATAAACCTTTTAAATATAAATAACCTTTTTCCTTTTCTTTCTTTTTTTTGGGGGGACAGAATCTTTATAATGTTGCTCTGGCTGTCCTAGAACTCACTATGTAGATTAGGCTAGCTCATTGAGATCCATCTGCTTCTGTCTCTACAGTGCTACCATTAAAGGTATGCAAAACCACACCTGTCTATAATTAATAAACAAATGGTAAAGTTTTTTATATATTCATAAATAAGAAATATATGAGAATTGCATTAAAATGAATTTCTATGATTTATTGTCAGTAAATATTTGATTTATGTATGTATATACCTGGGTCTCTGTAAACATTTTTCCAGTTAATAAAAGGGGCATGGCAATGTTAAGAAACTCAATTTCAGTTCTTCCATGAGAGCTTAAAAATGGATACTGTGGAAATGGTACCAGTCAGAAAATTTTAAATTGGTAAGATAACTTAAGTGTAGGAAGACAGATGAAACTGAGGACAAATGGAAAGAAATCAGACTGAAGCACATACAGAGAAAAAAAGATCAAATAAGATGAACAGATCTTGGTTGGCCATGGTAGTTCATTTTTATAATCCTGGAACTTGGGGAAGTAGAGGAAGGAAGACCAAGAGTTTAAGGTTATCATCAGCTAGTTAGTGAGTTCAAGGCCAGCCTGGGCTCCCTGCTGCTCTGTTTCCAACAGCAATAACAACAACAAAATATCTCAGTGATGGTGACAATGTCTGACAGGTTGATGTGCAGTTAGAATCTCAGAACAAGAGGAGAGAGAACATGTGAGGATGCAAATTTGAAGAGGAGTATGCCCTCCAACTTTCTAAATTTGAAATAAAAACCCCCAAACTTGTTTCAGTTGAACCACTTAAAGAAGCTTAGAAAATCTCAACCAGGATAAATTCAAAGAAAAATACTATTAGGCAAAGCGCTGGCAAACTGCCAAAACCAAAGATAAAACAACAAGACAAAAGGTGCTGTAGATATGGGTGAGCAATGATCAAAAACCACAAAGAAAATAATGGGAAAATGAGTCTTTAAAGTGCATAAAAAAGGGGAAAAAAATCTGTCAACACAGAATTATATAATAATAAAATTGGTCTTAATTATCCAAAGAGAAGCCCAGAGACCTAAATAAAGCAGTGGAAATATGGTGTGGTGGATGAAAATAGTCCCCAAAGGCTCATACGTTTGAATTCTTGGTTCCTAGTTGGTGCAACTGTTTGGGAAGGATTAGGAGGTGTGGTTTTGTTTGGAGGAGGTGTGGCCTTGTTTGGGAAGGTGTGGCCTTGTTTGGGGAGGTGTGGCCTTGTTTGGAGGAGGTGTGTCTTTGAGGTTTCAGAAGGAGTCCATAGGATTCTCAACGATCTCCATTTCCATCTTGTGATTGAGGATCAAGACGTGAGCCCCCAGAAGTTGCTCCATCACCATGCCTGCTTTGAAGCTGCCATATTCTCCGCCATAATGGTCATGGCCTCTAACCCTCTGGAACTGTGACTCCTGAACTGAACGCTTCCTTTTGTAAGCTGACTTTGTCACGGTGCTTTATCACAACAGGAGAACATGTAGCTAAGACATGGGCCTGGATGATTTAAGTTTCTCAGTGTGTGGCAGAGCATCTCAGAGTCAGTCTCTGAGATCAGCTCATGGCGATGCTCTCAGTTGCCTGAGCTTCTTTATTATCTCCCTGCTTCACTGCCTCACTTGTGAAATGAGGAGGATAATAACATCTATTTGACATGGGCATTACAGAGAGATTAGTGCAACGTTAAATTTCTAGCCATCTGTGGATTTCCCAGCTCTCTTCCTGTTGAAGGTTGAGCCTCTATAATCAAAATACCTGAAATCCCAAATGTCTCCAATTCTTGACTTTTTTGAACACTGACACAAGTGAAAAATTCTACACCATTGAACTGTTTAACACATAACATTATTAATATATTATATAACATTGGTTTCGGGCTGTGTTTATATATGAATGTAGCATGAACTATTTCATGTATAGACTTAGGGCCTACATCAAAAAGGTTTCATTATGTAAAAGCAAACACTTCAAATAGAAAAAATTAAATTTGAAATACTCTCGATCCCAAATATTTAGGAGACACAGCTTGTATTTCTTTTTTTAGCTTAATTCTGTTATGGCCCAGGAACATACCTTGTGTGTTCCTTTGAGCCGTAAAGGTTCATGCAATGATACAGGATTAGTCTGTCTTGATGAATGCTTCCTCTTTTTCTACTTGGAAATATTACATATTCGCCATTGGGTACAGTGTTCTAGAGATGCCATCTAGACCCTGTTGATTGACAACACTGTTCAAATTCTACTAAATACTTTTGGGAATCTTCCTGTTCATGTTACAGTTCTGGGACTGAAACTGGAGTGTAAAATTCCCAAGTATAGCTATGGATTCCTCAGATCTCTCAGAGGGTCTCTCCGTTGTTGTTCCTGGGTCATGAAACTCATCTGAATTTAAATGTGCTTGCCTTTAGCCATGTTATTGTATGTGAGATGGGACATGAAAGATAAGTTACGTTAAAAAAATGTATTTATTTATTTTGAAGATTTATTTTACTTTTTTTTTTTTTTTTTTTTTTTTTTTTTTTTNTTTTTTGATTTTCGAGACAGGGTTTCTCCGTAGCTTTTTGGTTCCTGTCCTGGAACTAGCTCTTGTAGACCAGGCTGGCCTCAAACTCACAGAGATCCACCTGCCTCTGCCTCCGAGTGCTGGGATTAAAGGCATGCACCACCACCGCCAGGCTTTACTTTTTGTTTATGTGTGTGTGTGTGTGCAACTGTGTGTGGGGGGGAGGGCTATGTGCATATGAGTGTAGGTGGCTATGGATGCCCAGAATGTTGGATCCTCTGAAGCTGGGGTTACAGTGGCACATTTTATACTGTTCAGCATCCGTGGGAACCCAACACAGGCCCTCTCCAGGAACAGTATGTTCTTAACCACTGAGCTATCTTTCAGCCCCCCAATTGCCCCCCCCTCCATGCAACTTTTACAATGTCTGAACCAGGAAGAATGTTGCAGGAAACAGCTATTTCAAGGTGCCAGTGACCGAGAGTCTTGTGTGACCAGCGAATAAAAGACGAGCATTACACTGTACAGAATCACCAAGGAGTCGCACAATTTGTTATGCTTTTATTGTGCTGACCTCTGACCTGAATAACCCGCAAGGCAGATAAACAAATCATCAAGGTCATCGGCTCTACGGCAACAGCAGGAGAAGACTTCTTCAGGCTCCAGGGTGTCCTTTAGGAAAGGGTGGGGCTCTGGAACCAGTTTGCTGGGGCCAGTTTCTTATTCCAACACTCACTTGCTGAGTGGAGCTGAACATTTTTCTTGTTCTACCTCGTTTTGCCCTCCACCTGTTACAAAAGAGCCTCAAAAACATACAGATATGTTCTCCTCCAATAACGACACCCACCATAAAGGGTTATTGTAAGGATTAAGTGAATTGACCCACGAAGGAGGGTGTTTAACACACGGTAATCTTTCAGCAAACAAAGTTGAGAGCAACTGCCTGCATTGATGGAACGAAACAGGCAGAACAGGCCGTTGTATTGGTTTCCATGCCAAAGCTCAGTACCACAAATGGGCTAGCTGTAAACAAAGATGAGTTAGCTACACAGTTCTGCAAGCCAGAAGTCTGAAGTCAAGGTTTTGTGCTGGGCCATACTCCCTCTCTCTCTAGGGAAGGGTCCTTCCTCACCAACTTCACTAACTCACCAGCAGTCTTCCGACCTGGGCTTCGTAAATGTCCTACTTTTCTGTCCTGGTCTCTCAGGGTATTTTACCAATACCTGATTTCAGTCCCATTAACAGATCCTTTTTCTGTTTTCCCGATCCCTTATCCACACTTGCTGCGCAGGCGAACTGCGGTTGAGCGGGGTGTGACTTATCTGTAATGTGTGGAAGCTCGGGTGATAATGGAAAGGACGGTTCTTGTGTTACCGAGGCTCCGACTCCCAAGTGCATTCACCTCTCTCTGGCCCTTTCCTGCCAGGATTCAACAGAGGGGAAGTCACGGGTGTAAACTCCCAGGGAGGAGGAGAGCCAAATGTGTAAATGCAGATTTTCCTAGACATTAAAGTGAAGACGCGTGCTGACCTCATTGTGTCTGCAGCCATTCCTTCTGTGGAGAAGCATGGGCAATGTCATTTTCATGGAGCATTGGAGCGTGTGTTTAGCCACTTTGCTATCAAATTCAACCTCTCACCTCTAGGCCCAGCGCTGGTAAAATTATAATTCTGTCTTTGTACCTTACATTTGATTCCTCCTCCTATGGGATATTTCCTTTCTCCTCCAGGTCTTTGTTGAAGCTCTCTCTCTCTCTCTCCAGTTGAACCTGAAGCCCCAGAACGTTCGATTTCTAAAGAGATCTGCTCTGTCCTTTGTTCTATTTCCTCAAAGTGTAGCAAGATACATGACTGGAAAAGAAACCCAAATTATGACTCTGCCCAGGGTCCAGACTGTGGGTCTACACTGCCTCAATTTGCAAGTCTCTACAACCATGATCTCTTTCTATAGGCACACACACACACTCACACACATATACATATATGCACACACTCACACACATAAACGCACACACTCACACACACAAACTGCAAAAAGATGATTCAGTCCATGATGACATATGGGGTAGCAGACCCCCAAGACTACAGTAGAGCTGGAAGTTCCCATTGCCTACGGACATTATAGCTACTTTAATGTCACTGAATAGCCTGTCACACACTTGTGGGGATGCTGGCTTAAACAAATCTACTGCCAGGTGGATAAAAATCCCACACATACTATTATAGTGCATGGTGCTATATCAGTTCCATGCAGACAATGTAACAGTTCTGCGCAGGCAATGTATAGATTCCATGAACAACACTGTAACTATTCTGTGAGTGATACTGTATCACGTCCATTCAAGACACTGTAACAGTTCCATACACGATACTAAATCCAGTCCATGTATGATACTCTAATAATTCCATACTTGATGCTGGATTGATAATGTACATGACACTGTATCAATATCATGTATGACACTTCATTTATTCTATAAATAAATTTCCAATGACTGGAAAAGAAGATGGGAAAGAACGGGAAGGGAATACATGTAGACTCACATACATGTGTGGGTGTGAGTATACGCATGCATACCTAGACATCTGTTATGTGGCAATTTCTTCCTGGATCATCCTTCAAGTTGGAAGCAAACTTGTTCAGAAGCTGTATGTTAAAAGGCAGGTAAAGCCATAGGGTTTTCTAAGAAGAGATGAGGCATCCCATCCTGCAGGAACAATAGTGACCTACACCCGAGTCTCCTCCCTTCCCAAGCATATATAAATGGTAAGGATATTGAGGGTCACTCTCAGACAAGCTGAACCGCTTAGATGAGAGACCTGCTAAGTAGTCTGGAAGAAGCTGAGACCAGCTAAGCTGCCTGGAAGAGGCTCAGGTCAACCGAGCCACCTGGATAGGGCATCCTCCAACCTGCTGAGTTGCCTGCAGGCTGTGCAGTGTGCTCCAGGTTTCCAGCTCGCAGGAGCTGTCACTCACGCTGGGGTGGGCTCTGATGATGCAGCTGTCTTTGAGTCATTTTTGCACCTATAAGTAACCCTCCATCTTTATTTCTCTAAGGTACCCCAACAAAGCTCTTGGGTTCACTGAGTTGGATGTTGCTGGTGTCTGTCCCTTTTCATCAGCTCCTCCTCTGGCATGAGTTGGTGTATGTTCCTGTCTCCCTAGGAGCAGTATTGTACAACAGCGCACATGTGCTCAGATATCCATGCGATATCCAGCAGAGGTACTTGTGAGGAGTCCCCCGGTTGCTCTCTGTCAAATCTCCCCTGCATCCTGGGACCAGCTCAGTCAATGGTCCATAGCTGAAAGCATCTGATCTCTTTGGTTCAGTGAGTTGAACGAAAGACTTCATTATACCAGAAGGACTTCCCGAGCCCTTATCTTCCTCAGGAATGTTTGCTGTGAGACTTTACTGTTCCCTTACAAGGCTGAAGTTTCTCTTTGGAGTCTTATAACTTCGGTCTTCTATGGGTTTTTATTTTGAGACATTTTATAGTGTTCACTGCATTTGCAAGAAACGAGTTCCGTACAGTGAACCCAGGCGATCGATGGCTTCCTAGTGACTTACTTACAAAGGGTGTGGCCAGCACACAATGGCGAATAACTGTTGGTTGTGCCTCACAAGGGGCCTCTGGAGGGAAATGAAATTTAGCAATAACTGCAAGTATGGATTAGCCCGCAAATGTTGGGAGATTACTGGACGACGTTCCCACTTCCACCCCGCTCCCCACCTCACCCCGCCCCACCCTGACCCACGGACATGAACACAATAGAACACAAATGTTTTCATATTTTGTTTCTTATAAAATTCTCATCTTCTAAGTTATATATTTATTTGTGTGTGTATGTGTGCATGTGTGTGTGGTGTGTGTGTGTGTAGGGGAGGTTGTGCACATGTTGAAAGCACAGGTAGAGATCAGAGGAAAACTTGTGTGGGAGTGGGTTCTCTCTTCTTCCACCATGTGGGCTCTGGGGATCAAATTCAAACTGTCGAGCTTGGCAGCCAGCATCTTTCCCTACTAAACCACCTCATTAGCCTTGTATTTCTCATCTTTTTTTTCTTCTTCTTCTTTTTTTAAATATTTATTTATTTATGTAGTGTACAATATTCTGTCTGCTTATATGCCTGTATGCCAGAAGAGGGCGCCAGACCTCATTACAGATGGTTGTGAGCCACCACGTGGTTGCTGGGAATTGAACTCAGGACCTTTGGAAGAGCAGGCAGTGCTCTTAACCACTGAGCCATCCCTCCAGCCCCCTGTATTTCTCATCTTTAAGGTGTTTTTTTTTTGTTTTTGTTGTTTTTCTGTTTTTAATTTTACATACAAGAAGCAGTCAATCTCTTCTGTTCTTCAATTGTTAACAGCATAAAATTTAATTTGTCGGGTGCTAAAGTTTCATCTTTAAATTGGTCAGGAGTCTGAGCAGAAGGCTGAGGAGAGTGATCTGGAGGGTTAGACCTTGTTTTTTTTCTTTTTCTTAGAAAAAAAACATTTTAGGCAAGTTCTCTCAGTGTAGCCCAGCCTGACTTATGTGATCCTCCTGCTTCGCGCTCCAGTGCTGGGATTACAAGTGTGGACCACCATGCCTGGGCCAGCAGCTCCTTTCTGAAGGCCGTTGCTGTCCTGGGCACCTCAGATGAGGACTATGACTTATTGTTCCCTCAGTACCAAAGGAGTCCCACCCTCAGTTCTGTGTGTCATCCTCTCTTTAGACTTCAGACAGGCAAGAACGCCCCCTCAGGGCAGCCATGTTGCAAAGTGCTGTCAGGAACCCTAAATATTTGGAATGTGAAGCTGATTGAACACCAAAAATAAAACACTTCAAGAAACTCCACCTTTGGAACAAGTTGGCTCATCTTTGTTCCTCTGAAGTGTGTTTTATGTGTGTTGACCTCTCTTCCGGGCTTGATAGAGAACGATGGTCATTAGGACTTTGTTTCTTCTTCTAATGTGATAAAAATTCCCTCTGCCAGCTGAGCGTGTTCTGTAGGATAGAGCAGGTTTCTCTGTGGGAGAGGGATGTGGGAGGGCAAGGCCTTCTGGGACAATTCTTGGTGCTGGCCACAGCTGTGACTAAAGCTTAAGCTGAAAGCAACATCAAGTTCAAAATACATATTTAACAAGTAGAGGGCGAGGGATTGTGTCCCGGATTCTGTCAGGCATGCACGCAGCATCCTGTCACGCAAGGCAGAGGGGGCAGTGAGCTAAGGGCTCCAAGCCCTCCCGCAGGGAAGCCAACTTCTCAGAAGCAAAGTTGTCTGACTCGACCAAGAGGGTAAAACTCTAGAATTCCGAGGAAGTTAAAGAAGGGAAGGAAGTTGTATGAGGGAAGGAACGAAGGGGAGAATCGGCTGAAGCGTTAAAGCTTTCGCCTCCACAGCCTAACAGAAAACGCATGCGCAGTGACGGAAGAGTTTTGTTGCAATGAGGTCCCATCATCAGGGCTGCGGGTTGGGACGGCCCTGGTGTGGAGAGGAGCTCCCATCCGGAGAAGAGGCTGTAAAGTTCAAGGTTCGGTCAGAGAAACTGTAGAATAGGGATCCATTTTAGGGAGCAGCCTTTGTTCAGCTGTAGAAGCTGACTCTTCACCTGACAATAAAGTGTCTACAGGCTACCTGGCCAGGGTGGGAAGGAAAGCTAGGCACGCAATGGGGTCCATAAAGACAGACTGACACATTAGAACAAAATGGAACCCGTGTCTAATGTCTACCTCACTGCATCCGGCCCTGCCACCACAGGTCACTGTAGCAGCTGGGTGGACATCTCCACGGAGTCCCACACAGGTCTGGCCCAGAACTCAGCAATACTAGTAGAAAAGGGCTGATAAGAACCAGGGAAGCACCAGGCTGGATGCTAGCCCAGGCCCCTGGGGTTTGCCAGAGTGTCAGTGATGACGTGAAGTGGTATGCTGCCTGAAACCTACACTGGCCGGGGAGCATACAGGTATGACTGAATCTTTGCTTTCCTCTTCCAAACATGCAAAATTCTCATGTGGTCACCTCCAACCCAGGAACATGGGAAAGAGAGCAGTGAGGATGTAGTCCCTGGTTAACCAGGCTGTGTAGTACAAAGCCACCTTAACAACAAAGAATGCTTCCCATTGTCACAAAATCCACATGAACTAAACGATAACAAACAAATAAGTAAACAAATGTGTCTGTGTGTGTGCGCATCTCTCTCAACAGCCTTCTGAGACACACACTTGTAATACCCCCATTTTACAGATGAGGAAATTAAGGCAGAAATAGATTATGTGTTTGCCCTAGATCCCAGGAAATGGAGAAGTCAAGCTCTGAACATAAGCAGGTGGCAGTCAAAGCCCTTGGCATTAACTGCTACTTGTTAATTCTGCATAAGGCCTTTCTCAGACACTCGCACTGAACCCTCTCTTTGGGTGGCAGAACAGATTTTAATAGTTTTTTTGCATTTTCCCACCTTTGTCTTTTTTTTTTTCTTTCTATACTGGATGTGAGATTCATTCCTGAGTATGATGAGGTGTGGAACTCAGCACAAAGCCCTCGGAAAGCACAGGGCTCCCCACTTGTCCAGGGAACCATAACAGGGGACGTGTTTGCCGGAAGGCTGTCAGTGGTGCAAGCGTCTGAGCTTCCGGTCTTCAGAGTCGTCTGCTTTAAACTTGCTGAAGCCCGCGTCATTGAGATGTGGCTCTTCTGGTGGCCAGATAGCTTGAATTTGGCTCTATGATGGGCCTCAACTGTGTGTGTGTGTGTGTGTGTGTGTGTGTGTGTGTGTGTATACATGTCTGCAGTTTGATGCAGATGGACAAGATGACCTGGCCAATGTGAAACACAAGCAACATGACCACCACGCCCCGGGGCTTCCCAAAGGCAGCCGAGTTCTTATCTGGAACCTAGATTGGGAAGAACATGAAATAAATATTCCTACCAGAAATCTGTTACCAAGGTCCTTGTTAACAACCCTTACAAGCAATGGGCTGCAGGCACTAGCAAGAGGATGGTTGTTAGCCAGTGTGTACCTGTGAGGGAAGGGCCCTGTTTGGGGTCATGAGCTGCAGAGTCACTGTTGTCTCCCCCCCACCCCGTTGCCCTCTCCCTCCCCCTCCCCCATTTTTGACATGGTCTTATGTCATCCTGTCTCTTTATGTAGCTAAGGTTGAGTTTGAACGTCTGGTCCTTTCACCTCTGTCTCCTAAGTGCTGGACTTACAGATGTGGGCGCTACCATGCCTGACAACTGATACTGCTCCTCCCTAACTGGATACAAAATTCTTCGGCACCTAGATTGCACGCTCTCTGTTGCTGCTGCTGAAAGAGATGCATGCTCACCTGCACCTTGGAAAGCCGCGCTGTGCTTGCTGGCTCTGACCCCCAGAGTGAGGTGAGTGCCTCAGGAGCTTTCCTGGGCTGAGCAGCTTTAACCCTGAGAGAGCTTTCTCCCAAATGCTCCTTGTCAAGTCTTCGAAAGGCAGTCAGAGCCCCTGCAAAGAGCTTTGCTCTGGTGTCCTGCTAATGACTCCAGACAAGTCAGGGCATGGGAGCCTCGGAGGAAGAAAGAGGGGTCACCCTCTGGAGGAGGGCAGGTGGGGCTCACGTTTAGATTTTCTGTGAAGAAAGTCATTCCATAGGATTATTAAGCAAATCCCAGCTGTTCATTCAGCCTCTGGAAGGTAGGAGAGAGTCAGGCCTCAGACGTGAGGCCTGCGTGTTTGCAGGGCTCAGACTGAAAAAGCCTTTGTTGACTTTTATTTAGATTTATTTAACATCCACGGAAGGTAGGACGCGACCTTGAGGAAGGCAGCTCCTCCCGCTCCACCCCACAGCTTTTTGGCCCTAGCTGCTTTTTGAGAGGGTGCAAGGGCTTCCTTCCCACTTCCCTTTTAAAACCTGCCATCACCATTGGAGCAATAGTGTTTCCTCACGTCTGAGGGGAAGGGAGTGGCCGCTTCCGAAAGGGCAGCATTTATATTTTTAGACTGAAATGTGCATTTACAATGGTTTTCTCTGAAAACACTCTTTAAAAAAGTATTTTGAACAGAAAGATACCTCTTAAACCATAGCTGATTTCACTTGTACAACGAGGAAGGGGCAAGCAATTAGGTTTTATCTCAATGCTGAAACAATTAAAAAAAAGCTTCTTGATTTTAGAGTATGCACTTTCCCTCTGCTCTCGTGGTGTGTGTGTGGTGTGTGTGTGTGTGTGTGTGTGTGTGTGTGTGGCTTGCCAATGTGTGTATGTGTGGAGGTCAGAGCACAACTTTGAGAATCTTCTTTTGTCTTGCTCCACAGCCATTTTTTGAGACAGGGCCTCCCTGAATCTGCAGCTTGCCTCTTGGCCAGAGTAACTGACAGACCAAGTTGGGGGATGGGGATTGCACAGAGTCCCAGAGACTGCTAAGCAGGAAGGCAGGACCACAGGACCACAGATTTAAGAATAGCTGGAGGATGGGAATTTTGTTTACTAACTTTACGACAAATATCTTTAAAGACTCAAAAATCTATTCCCGAGAGAGTGTTGAGCACCAAAGACACTCCACCTGCAGCTTGTTTTCTTCTTGGCACGACTGACCTTTGGCCAAGAGACTGCCTATGCCTTGACCACTAACAAAGTGCACAATGTCCAGACTGGACAAGCAGGATATTAGAAAAAAGACTGCAAACCTTGCCAAGACAGGGTAAGATAGTTCTGAAAAATTTTCCTGCCTCTGAAAATGGTCTGTCAGTTACTCTAGGCCTTAGCCAAAGTTGGTTGCTTCAATATTACAAATGAGACTTTGGGTGATTGCTCAGACAGACAGCTGTCTCTGTCATCTGAACACTTTGGAAGCTGCTTGATTGCACTTCCTGCCTACTCAAGTAATATTACCTTCCTTCTTAGGCCTTTGACGGGGTTGAAGATTAGATAGTCATAGTTACTGTCCTCTTATGATCTAGCCAAGCCTTTTCCAATATAAGACTTAGACTCCTTAGGATAGAATGTTTATTAAAACATTAGAATATGTTTCATGCTTAATATTGTTTATGCTGGTTGTAATTCTAACTTTATACTTGATATCTGTTCCTAGTGTATATAGTTTTGTATTGGGTTTGGAACTCTTTTATCTAAACAAAAGGGGGAGGTGCTGTAGGAGCTCCTTCAGTTCCTTCAGCCAATAGCCTTTAAGATACCAGTCCACTTGGGCATGGTCTCTTATATTATAAATGCAGCTGTAAAGCTTGTGCTTGCTCTCTTGCTTCCAGCTCTTGCTTCCCACTGCTAGACTCTGTTCCTGTTCCCTGTTCCTGCAGAGGACTCTGATCTAGGACAGTGATCTGTGAGTCTCCCCTAAATAAATAACCCTTTATTATATGTAATTCTGAACTAGTGTGGGATTATTTTGTATCTCCCATCATCAGAAAAGGTTTATTTGGCTTACACTTCCACATTGCTGTTCATTACTGAAGGATGTCAGGACAGGAACCCAAACAAGGCAGGAACATGGAGGCAGGAGCTGGTGCAGAGGCTGTGGAGGGGTGCTGCTTACTGGCTTGCTCCCCATAGCTTGCTTAGCCTGCTTTTTTTTTTAAATATATATAGAACTGAGGACCACTACCCAGGGATGGCACCATCCACAATGGAATGGGCCCTCAGCCATCAATCATTAGTTGAGAAAATGCCTTAGACCTGGGTCTCGTGGAGATAGTTTCTTAAGTGAGGTTTGTTTGTCTGCGGTGACTCTACCTTGTGTCAAATTGGCACACAAAACCAGCCAGTACACTAATTAAGATTGGAATAAAAGAAATTATGCTTGCCTTGGTCAGAAGTAGCAAAGAAAGTGAGGCTATTTGGCAAACTGCTGCCAACGACACTGGCACACCTGTGAATTTATTGCTTTTTAATGTATTCTGATGCTGTGGGAAAACATTATGTACTTCTGTGTTTTGGACATAGTTTGCTCAGGACACTCTTTTATTTGTTTACAAACGTTCCTTTATGCAAACGTTCACTTGAGCCTGCTACCTCCACAAAATCCTAGGTACAACCTCCGCTAAAGGCTGAATGGGGAACGCGTGGGTGGAATTCTACCACCTGGGGAACTAAGAAGAAGGAGCAGACCAGTTCAAGTCCATCCAGCCATCAGAGAGCAGCCCAGACTGGCTTCCAGCTGAGCGCAGGACAGGACTCCGATGTCCGCAGAGCCGGCTGCACAGTGTGTATGAGCCTTTGAGTCCCATTTTCAAGGGCCAGACCTACCATGGCTTCAAGTTAGCTGTTGGCGGAACTCAGAGGTCTGAAAGCTGTTCTCTTCAGCTGCTGCTGCTTAAGGCCTGATTAGTTAGACCCAGCCAAGCTGACAATAAAGCAGTTTTATGTCTTTGGAACCTGTAAGCAGGTGAGCTGGTCTGCCTCGGGTGAAACTCTTTACGGCATAGGCATCTCTGCCATTTGCTTTCTCATTGTACCAGATTAGAAGGAGCATTGTGTAGCTTTGTCGAGTCAGGGACGGGTAATTCGGTCCTGCATCGACAAGGTGCCCTGTGTTAGACAGGTGCCTGGGCGATCTAAATACAGTGAGAAACACTCACAGAGGTCATGTTTGAATCTCTTGGGGGAAAAGAGATGCTGACAAGGCCCTCTCACACCTGGAGAGGTGTGTGTGTGTCACCAGACAACTAAGCCAAAGGAATCTGATGCTACCTTAGACTCACCTTGGCGAGGCCATGGTAGCTGTACTGGAACCTGCCATCTCTTCAGAATTACGAAAAGCTGGCTAATAAAGAGTCCAACTCTAGCGTAGTCTATACGTCCAATATCTGACTGATCAGAAATACCACAGTATAGCTGTAACAAGTGTAGAGTTTTTACAATTTAAAACAGCTAGTTCCTTTCTCCAAAGGAGCAGTCATACTAGGTGAACGCTTTGGTGATTCTCTGAGCGTGGACAGCTTGTTTACGATTAAGGTTGGCTTGCGGACTCTGTAAGACGCTCGTGAGGAAGTACTGCAACCTCTGGGCAACCGTCGAGTTCAGCGCTGAGAGCAGACTTTCTGCTCCTTCCCACCGGTGCCTGATCCAGCAGAGGGCTCTTCACAGTCCGGCGTTTTCACGGGGATGCGTTCCCATCTGTTTGTTGTGTGCGAGTGTTGTAGGTGAACTTTCCCTAAAGACCTTTGCACTCACAGAACATCATTCGGTTCCAGTTGATGAAGTGTTTATGGGTTCTAGAATCTTCTGCCAGGCTCCCAAGACCTTCTGTAGTGTAGCCCCAAGTGTAGTTCCTGGCTTGAGTTACATTTCAGAACACGTTAGGTAAGGCCCATAAACTGCCAGGTGCTGGTGGGTGGGTGGATATATAGATCGTACAGGCATAGCATGGGTTGCCTGCTTTCCAGCGCTATGAGTTCATCTTCTCATTCAGGCAGCAGCAAGCAGGCAACATTCCTACCTACTGTATCTCCTTCAAGGAAAAAAAGCCTCGGCCTTTCCACACTGTGAACAGTATGGGTTGAGTTTCTATAACACGATCCCAGCAGCTGGGTGTCGGTAAAAACTGGGACTTTTCACAGTTCTGGAGTCTGGGAGTTCAAGGTCAGGGTCTGGTGGATGGGTGTCTGCTGAGGGTTCCTATCGGCTCATGGACAACTGTCTTCTAGTATGTTCTCAAAGGTCGCACTAGCACCCAAGATTTGCACACGTGAACTTTGGGGGGGGGTGCCAACAACCACTTCTAGGCAGCCAGCAGAGGCTTCTCTTTGGTGTCTCTGGCTACTTTAACTCTCCCTGCTCTTTTACACCAAAATTTCAAAATGGCGGTGCCCACTTCCACACAATTAAGAGGCCACGTCATCGTCTTATTTTTTGTTTATTTATATTTTACATCTGTGGGTCTCGGATCTCCAATCTATGTTCTAAATCTCCACTATTGACTGTGGATAGGAAATGATTATCAGCTTTAAGCTCTGACCCTGTGACTTCCCTACTCTGATGGATGGTAACCTGGCATTATGAGCTGAAATGAACCCCTTTCTTCACTTGCTTTGCTTTTCATCAGGGTGTTTTATTCAATAACAAGATGAAACCAGGACCATCCCATTATGCATATTTATTTACTTTTAGACCGATTTTATTTTTTTTTAATTTAGAGAACACTAATAGGATGCATTTAATTGCATTTTTAAATATTATACAAGTATGGCTCAGGATCAAATGGCATGTTAAATGCTTTGCCCATGATGCTGGCTCTACTGGCCGATTGGCAACCCTGTCCCTTGCCTTTGGTTTGCCAGGCAACGGATGTGGCTCAGAAAAGAAGGTGATAGAAGAATTTATCAAGTGTCTATTTTAAAAGGTGTAGTCAAGGCTAAGAGACAGGGGGATGGAAGCATCCTGGTGAAGCAGCAGACACCCCCTTGTCACTCTCTGGCCTGAAGGAGCAAGAGAAGTCAGTGACTACCCAGCCAGAAAGACAAGTCATCATAGGAAAGGGCCCTAAATGGGCCATTGGCTTGGCCAAACAAACACCACCACTGCCAAGAGCTGGCCTAACCAAGAAGAACATGAGAGTAAATACTCTGCGCTCTCTCTCTCTCTCTCTCTCTCTCTCTCTCTCTCTCTCTCTCTCTCTCTCTCTCAGCCTCTAAGGTCTCCTTCATCCAGATCCAGCTGGAAGAGGGCAGGAGAATTGATTGGTACAGTCCTTGGCGGGGTAGCTCCTGAGTGGAGAGACGGGAGGAGGGGGATGGGAGGGAAGATGGCAGAGACCCAGGAAGGCAGCTCACCCACAGCCCCTGTGACTCCAGTCTCTGACTGAATGAGCTGCCCATAGCACGTGTTGTTTGCAGGGTTTCTCGTAGGCCAGAGAAGATCACCTGCCTCTGGGTCAGGTGATCCCTTCAAGGGGAGGGCTGGCAGAGCAGGAGGCTCCTATGTGGCTGCCCGTAGCCAGGATGCCTCAAAAGGGCAGATCCAAGAAACAGACATGGCCCGGAGGGACGCTTTAATACTGCGAGTCTGACTCATCAAATCTAAGTGGTAATCAGTTAGCTCCTTGGGCCACCAAGTTGAATATTATGAAAGAACACCTCACTCTTAATTAATGTATGGTAATATAGAGGCTTTTTTCCTTACTGGAAATAACAGTGCTTAGACTAGCCAGATCATATTCAGAACCCTGTCCTGGCAGGTTCACTGATGAAGATCTGATCTCTATTTCCAAGCTCTGGAGGGGAACAACACTGTGTCCTTCCTAGCAGAAGGGACAGAGGGCAAAGGGATGAATTCCCTCAAAGGCCCTATGTAAGGACACCTAATCCCAACAAAGGAGGCACCATCTTGGTCCAATCACCTCTTCCTACTGCCACACTGATCCTCGGCTTCCAACACCTGAACTGTGGAGGGGACACATTCGTACTAAGGTCTGGGGGAGGCTTCAAGACAGTGATTAGAGTCACATGTAAGTAAATCTGTTGATAGCTGTTACAGTTTGGAGCAGATCCTTTCGGCTGGGTGGTGTTTTTAGCAGGAACTGGGGTAAATGATAACCCTGAATGTATTGCCGTGGTAAGGCATAACACAGCCTACAGGAGCCTAATTAGAACCTTCCTGAACGATTTACATCTCCTTTGCTCTCCTTCCACGAACTCGAGAAGCTGCCCACTGCTCGGGAGTCTGTTCCATGTGGGAACCTCATGCGGGCCCACGAGCGACAGACAACACAGCACACACGGCGAACCGCTGGGCACGTCTAAATAGCCACAAATGCCAATCAAGCCCGCCAACTGTTAACAGGTGCTCTGCAAACATAGTTTTGTTACTGTCTTCATTTTGATTTGTCTTGCAGGTTAGCTGTGTTTGAGCCATGGAATCTTGAGAGTTCTTTATATATTCTGGATGTGAGTTTCTCATCAGGTATGTAATTTGAACAGACATGCCCCCGAGTAGTTGAACTATGTACCGGCTGGTTTTGTGTGTCAACTTGACACAAGCTGGAGTCATCAGAGAGGAAGGAGCCTCAGTTGAGGAAAGGTCCCCTTGAGATCCAGCTATGAGGCATTTTCTCTGTTAGTGAGTAACAGGGGAGGGTCTAGCCCATGGTGGGTGGTGCCATCCCTGGGATGGTGGTCCTGGGTTCCATAAGAAAGCAGACTGAGCAAGCCATGGGAAACAAGTCAGCAAGCAACACCCCTCTATAGCCTCTGCATCAGCTCCTGCCTCCATGATCCTGCCCTATTTTGAGTTCCTGTTCAAAGAAGAAAGGACAGTCATTTCAACAAACCAAACCCACACAGGCCAACAAATAAATTCTAAAAGTGTCTCGAAATGTATCCTGGACTTAAATGCAAGATGGAAATTTTTTGAGAAAAAAAATTGTATGAGATTCAGGAGACACATTTTCAATCCACTCGACAGCACAATCCGTAAGAAAACAAAGTAGGCATAATGGATTTTGTCATTTCGTAAAAATAATTAAGAAGAGGAAAGGCAAACAATTACTTGCTAACCATGTAGTGTTTAGTCGACATGGAAAATATGCCCAAAACTCAAAAAGAAACAATCCAAGTAGAAAGTGGAAAAAAAATGTTTTTCAAAACATTTAAATTGGTATCAATAGGATGAAGTGGATGGAACAGACTGGAAAAGATGCCAAGATTTACAACAACTCTTCAGGGTGGACCAACTGCACTCATATACCACTTGTTTTCTTAAAAAAAAAAAAAAAAAAACCTTAAATCCGCCTTTTTGTCCTGTTTATCTTTTTTGCCTTAGATTTTGTTTTCCTTGTGTGTGCATATGTGCATGTGTACAGGTGCCTACAGAGGCCAGGATTTCAGATCCTGGAGCTGGAGTAACAGACAACTGTTAGCCCTCCGACGTGGGTGCTGGGAACGGAACTCATGTCCTCCGAAAGAGCTGTCTGAGCCCTTAGCCTCTGAGCCATCTCTCCAGCCCCTCTGTTCTCATTTACATTTTCTGATGATCAAGACCTCCCCATTCACAGCCCATAGAATGTGGCCCTGGAAGAAGCCCACACCGGCTCGGTGCACTGTTAATCTTCTCTTGTCTGTCCCCTCCTCCTCTTACTGTCTATGCCTAAAGAGACGTCAAAACCCTTCTAGAATAAACTTCAAAACGTAGCATAAAAGCATTATGAATAAACTAGAAATTAAACTCCATTTGTTTTGAAAAACGATTTACTTGTTTTTATTTTACGCGAATACACGAATGACTGTGAGTCACAGGTGTGCCCGGTGACTGTGGAGGCCAGTGTGGGCGCTGGATCCCCTGGAGCTGGAGTTACACGCAATTGGAAGCCCATCTCAAACAGATGTTGGGGACCAGCTGAGGTCCTCTGCAAGAGCAGCAAGTGCTTTAACCTTGGAGTCCTCTCTCCAGCCCCAACTACTTTGATGTGTAAATTGGACATACATGGTTTTCCATCTAGAATAAATGTAATACGTATCTAGAAGTTAATAACTTTGTCTCAATTGCCAGGGAAGTCCACGTATATACAACTTTTTTTCTAAACTCCGTTGTGTTATCAGTTACCTCTCAAAGAGAACTCTAAAGCCTCATGAGAATTGGGAATGGGGCGAGGTTAGTGGTAGAGCACTCACCCAAAACAGCGCAAGAGATTTTTGTCTTCTTCTAGAACTGAACCTCCAACGCAAATGCTTCTGGAGTTGCATTTCCTAATAAATCAAAATGAATGTGACCCCGTGCTTTTATGAATGACTATGTTTCTACCTGTGAAATGTTTTGATATCTGCACGTTTCCGATTTCAGTTACCTGATTAACCATAGAGTTTTCCTAAAGCAGCCTGTTTTCTTTAGGCCGGTTCTTTCCTGTTTGGCAATCTGCCAGGTGCAGGGATCTCAGAGGGAGGGAGGGCTCCTTTACCAGGGAATCTATGTTGTGGGCAAGATGGCAGGGTGTAATTTCCCCTGTTGGAGAGCTCAGACACCCAGGGTTCTCATTGTTTTTGGAGGGAAACACAGTCAAGGGTAGAACTGGCAATTGCATGAAAAAAAAAATCAGAACAGATAAACAAACTGCTGGTATTGAGTGAGCAGAAGAGAATGTATGAAAAGTGTGTTTGTTCTCCCAGTGGCTCTGCCTTCAGCGTCAGCTATGCCACGTGGAGCAGCACTGGGGTACCACTCACGCCGTCTACCTGGGAAGAGGATAGCAGCATAGAATGGGTGGTAGCAGTTGCCAGTCACTGCCCCTGTCCCGAGCCCTGACGGGACACAACTCTATTGGACGACCAGTGACACACGTAAGTCCCACCACAGTGGCTGCACCTTTGTTCCCTTGTTTACTCCCTAAGGAAGCCCAGTAGCCTGCACAAGAAAACAAAAGCAGAATGATGAAGGTGGGAGGAACTTGGCATCTGCCCAATTGAAAAAGCTCCAGATCTCAAAATGACAACCTCATCTTACTAACTTCCTAAAATATAACTTCCGGCGATGGAAACTCAGCGGTGGGTGGCTCGAAGGCCTTCAGTCGAAATCAGCTGTCTGTCCTCGCATGCGCATCAGTGCACAGCAAGTCCCCAACTTCAGGACTTAAGATGCAGCAAGCGTTTCTCCTCTCATCAGCCCAACATCACCCAGGGCGTCACGTCTTCTCCCTCCGTTCTTCAAGTCTTCGCTTTCTTCTAAATGCCTGTTTTCTCTCTCCCTTCCCAGTATACACACATTTCTGCCGTTGCAGCAATAAGGCTGAGTTTCATTTTGGAAGAAATATTTACATCAGTCATTTCTTACAAATTAAAAGACTTTCCCTTAATTGACCCCCAAGTAAGAGGCAGGCCATCTTTATTTCCCCGCTGTCTGGTGCGCGCCGAACAGTTCAGAAGATAATAGTTGTTTACTATGTGATAGTAAACAGAAGCAAAATTTACCAGCTTCCTGTCACTCCAAAGTCAGATCCTGACAAACTAATGACGTGGATTCTAGTATTGTTAAACATTTTTACACGTTTGTTTAGGATGGCAGCATTGTGATTCCAGTCAAAATGAGTTAATATGGAGTCTGAATTGGGCCACGCAGGAAGGGAGTGAAATATTTTAGGGGAAAAGGGTTGCCTTAGGTAGCTTTCCTCTCTCGGTTATTGGTGTGCAAGGTCCAGGCACGGACAGAGCGCAAGCCATGGACAGAAAAGAAGTCAAGGGAAAATGCTTCTGGCACAGCGCCCTTTGAAGATTAATGGTAGAGCCTGACATGAGTCCTGCGCTGTGGGGTCTGGGCCAGGGCCGCAGGAAGCTGCAGTGGACAAGAGTCACAGTCCGCGCAGAGCTGCAGGGCTTGCTAGCATCTAGGTGTCTTCAAAGGCTCATGTGTTGCATTTGGTCCAGTTCTGGTTCCAGTTCTGTTGCTGTGATAAAGTTCTGACCCAAAACAACTGTGCTGGGGGATGGAGGTAAAGAGAGGGCCAAGGGAAAGTTGTTGTTTGCTATTTTACTTTGGGGTCACAATCCATCACTGAGGGAAGGCAGGGCTGGAGATCTTGCAAGAACTGAAGCAGAGACCATGGAGGAAAGCTGCTGCTTCTCTCTGGATTGCTCTCTCTCTCTCTCTCTCTCTCTCTCTCTCTCTCTCTCTCTCTCTCTCTCTCTCTCTCTCTCTCTCCTAGCTTTGTTATAGAACCCAGGCCCACCTGCTTGGGGATGGCGCTACGTAAAGTGGACTGGATTCTCCCACACCAATTGTTTATGGAAACAATTCCTGGTGGACATGACCATACACCAATCTGTTATGGGCCATCCCTCCACAGAGTGTTCCTCAAGTGACTCCAGCTGTGTCAGGGTGACAGCAAAGGCAAACTAGGAAAGAGCCTGAGCCCAGTGTGCTACTGGGAGGGGACACAGCTTCTGAGCTGTGGACCTGAGAGGAAAGAGGTTACGTTATTGGAGTTGGGCTCACAAAGGGGCTCTGGGACTCTAGTCTCCTTTCTGTCTTTGCAACCCAGACACTTTGAGGTGGACAGCCTCCCCTGCTAGGCCCCAAGGCAATTGGTCTACCTGATCATGTATTGAAACCTTGAAAACTATTAGACAAATGAGCTTTACTTCTCTAAATAGCCATTGTCTCAGATACTATGTTGCAGTACTGTAAAGTGGACTAACGTGGAGGTTTTATTCAGAGCATCTTAAGATGCCTCTACAGCCAATTTGAGTCACACAAGGCAACAGTAAATTATGCCCTAAAAGAGATTCTTTTTTACGTTGAATGTTTGTGTATGTGTGTATGTGTGTGTGCACGTATGTATGTGTGTGTGTGTAATGAAGGGTACGTATATGCATACACATATCTGTACAGCTGTTCTTACCTGTGATGTTTGTGTGTGTGTGTATGTAATGAAGGATACATATATGCACACACATGTCTGTGCAGCTGTTCTTACCTGTGATGTTTGCGTGTGTGTGTGCATGTGTGCAATGAAGAGTACGTATATGCACACACATGTCTGCGCAGCTGTTCTTACCTGTGATGTGGTGATGTGTTTGTGTGTGTGTGCGTGCGTGTGTGTGCCAAGAAGGGTATGTATGTGCATGCACCTGTCTGTGCAACTGTTCTTATCTGTGTGGAAGACAGAGATTGTCATCGGGTGTCTTCCCTTGCTCAGGCTCCATCTTCTTCTGAGATAGTGTCTTCCATTGAACCCGGAGATCGCCATTTAAGCTAACTGGTTGGCCTGTCTCTAGGTCCCAGTCTTGAGGTTATGGACACATATGTCACAGCTCCTGGCCCTTCTATGGCCCTTCTATGGCCATGGTTCTGGGGATTGAACCCACAGCCTCATGCTTGGGCAGAAAGCACTTTCCCCGAGAAGTCTCATCTCCCTGGACTTGAGCTGAATTATCCTGGGGAAAAAAAGATAAGGAATCAGACTAGACAGGCCAGCAGTGAGCACTTCTTTATGACATTTTGACCAAGTATGTTAAGCAGATAAAAAAGACCCCCTGTTAAAAACAATTTTCTGGAGAGATCAGCAATTAGAAGCACTTGTTGCTTTTCTAGAGAATCCAGGTTCAGGTCCTTGCACCCCAATGGAGCTTAAGAACCACCCCAAACTTCAGTTCTAGGGGCTCTGGCTCCCTCATCTGACCTCCACATACCTGTGGTGCACATTCATGCATGCAGACAGAATACTCGCATACATAAAATAACCAAATCGTAATTTGGTTAAAAAATACCCACACAGAATTTTGAGGGTGGTTGTGTCATTGGTAAGTTTTGGGGCAACATAAAACGTGGAATTTATTTTTGTGGTTAGTGACTAAGACACCTACCAGGGTAAGATTTTAGTGGGTGATTTCTTTGGATGAGGTGATTTTTGACATGGACTCAAAAGGCACTTGGGATCACAGATTTAGGTGTTCAGATCCAAACACTGGTGTCACAAGAACAATATCACGCACCGTCTTTTCTTCTTTATTAAAATGAACCTTTCATAGATGCTGTAATTGATGTTTCATTGACATACTATTTCCTGCCTAGATTTGCATAAATTATAGCTCTCCACGAAATATGTACCTATTGCAAAAGCAGAAGGGTTCCGTGGTCTGGCTCTCTGTGTGTGAGTGTGTGGGTGGGTGCGGGTGCCAGCATGCACGGAGCGTGTGTCATCATGTGTCATCAGAGGACCTTGGCTGTGGCTCCTCTGGTGCTTTCTGCCTTTTGTTTGACACAGGGTCTCTCGCTGGTTAGGGTTTCAGCAGGTAGAGCAGGTTAGTCGGCCTAATAGCGTTCACGGTTCTTCCTCTCTCTGTCTCCCATCTTAAGCTCATTTACATGGGTTCTAGGAACCCAAATTCAGTTCTTCAGACATGGTGACATTATACTGACTGAGCTCTCTGAGATATATTTCTATGGGACCAGGCATCATAGACTTTGTGGTATCTAATGGCCACCACTTTATTATGACCAGGATTCTGTAAAAAAATAAAATAAAATAAAAGGAATCTAGGCAGGACACAGTGGGGATGGGTCAACTCTGCTACTCCAAAAGTAAAGTTTTAGCTACGGTGTGTTAGCTGGATGGAGGTTTATGGGGAGCTCAGTGTGGGCTGTCTGCCTAGGGCCCCACCTTTAAACAAGGTGTCTGCTGGAAATGGCTTCAACACTCACAATTTAGTGCGTGGCCTAAAATGGCAACAGCCGGGGCCAATCTACTCTGCTCTATCTAAATGCCCACTCCTTGTGGCTGGTTTGCGTGTCCTCAGGTGGCAGTCTCATACTGTTGACACGGTAGCTGCCTTCTAAGGAGGGATGAGTGGGAAGCAGGCAATAGACGAGGCCTGTGCCCAGATCTGGGACAGTATCCTGTCAGCTCTGTTCTGGTGGTTAAAAAAAAAAAAATCACAGTGTCTGAGCAGAGTATAGGGAGGGAAGTGATAGGCATTATTAGCTCTCGAAGTGGGTGGTGAGGTTTTTGTTTTTTCATCATAGAGCTAGAACAGCATTCGGCAGCCATCTTTAGAGAAGGCCATTGGCCCTCACCGTGAATGCCAACCTGAAGGCGCGTGACCAGAATGTGCCTCCCTGAGTGATGATTGTTCTGGCTTCTGTTCTAGTACCTTGGACAAGAAGCAACTGATAAGCTTGGAGAAGGGTAGCTTCAGCAAAGCCTTCCTCTTCCAGCAAGGCTGGAGCAGACTGCAGGCCGTGAGGGGGTCACGATTTCATTCTCCACGTCCTTTTATTCTAGACAGAAGCCCACGCATCTTGAGCTGCAGTTGAGAACCGCTAGGTAAATGCTCTTCCCAAGGTGTAATAATGGCGTTGGGGACTACGGGGTCAGGTTTGCAACGACTTTCTTCACCTTCTTCCAGAACCTTCCCCCAGCCACTGATGGGAGAATTTCCTGTAAATGATTGAACAGTGGCTATCTAGTGAGTTTTCAAACCTTTTGGAATCCAGCGTTGCGTGTTGAGGAAGCCTAGAGTCTGGAGTCGGATCTAATTCAGATCTTGGTTTGATCAAGTATTAAGTGTGTGACCTTAAGCAAGTGACACCCGAGAAGCTCACTTCTCCACTTGGAAAATTAGAATAGCAAGTGTTCTTTACAATTCCCGACAGATTTTATAAGAACGAAACATTTGATGAAATGTTTCCCTTGGAAGATAGCTAGGAAATCTCACGGCTGCTAGAGTCTGCATGAAGACCTCAGATAGGAAATATAGAGAAGGAAGCAGATTCTCTCTGTGGTGATTATGGTCATTGTCAGCTTGACAGAAGTCAGAATCACACAAGAGACGGGCTCTGGGTGTGCCTGTGGGGATTCTCTTGTTTACATTCACTGATGCAGGAAGACCTGTCTTAGTTGTTCAGGGTCTGAGCTCTGTAAGTGGAAGAGGGAGCTCAACCCTACCACTCCTGACCCCTTGCTCTCGGCCTCTTTACTGTGACTAGCTGGCTGGAGTTCCTGCTGCTGTGACCCCCCCCCCCTTTCCCCTTCATGTTAGTGGACTGATAGTAATGGAGACAGTGACAGAATTAGGACCCCAGAGAATCTCATATTGGTGCTGTTGAGTTCTAATAGCATATCCTCAAAGATGGCAGCCAGTTTTTGGAAAAGAAATCGTTTGTGCAAGGTGTGTGTGCCTGTGCGTTGCCGATCTTATTAAGTATCTGTAATGCACACACATTTATGTAGAAGTCGCTCTTTTAATTTATGACTGCCCTGTGAACTGTCTGGATAGTTGGAAAGTCTTCATAGTTTGCTATGAAGAGTTCGTTATAAACTCTCCATCATCCATAGGTAGTTCCTAAGTGGTACACAGCTCTGGCCTCTCCCTGTTCCTACTAATATTCTTGTTTAGTTCTCTGGAGCATGGGCTTGGTTTAATGTCAGTGTTCTTGGAAACCCTTCACAGCAAAGGTGACCGAGTGTCGCTCCTAAGATAACACTGTGACTCCTGTCCTGGGTGATCTAAGGAAGCCATCTGACCTGGTGCTGGTCCCCTAGGGAGAGACAATGCTAGCAGGTGCAGAGAGGACTTCTGAGAGTCAGGAGCTGAGACCTTGCCCACAACCACAAGAGTGGCCTGGAGGTGAATCCACATCAGGCGAGGCCTCGGATGGGAGCACAGCCATAGCTCAATGCAACCTCAGAAAAGATGAGCGGAGGCACTCAGGTAGGCCAGGCCTGGACTCCTGGCCAGCCAACACTGGGAGATGATACACGTCTGCTGCTCTGAAGGTAATTTATTATGCAGTAACAGATAGTTAATACAGATGCTAGATAGAAGTTACCCACGAGGCATTGTTGAAGGATCTTTGGCAAGACTGCTCAACTAAACTGAAGGCCTCATGTGGCATGGACCTAGACTGTAGGTTTAGATGGCTTGATTGCCTTATTGCTGGGCAATCCGGACACATCACTTACGTTCTGTGTGCCTTAGTCTCTTCACCCGTAGCATAATGAGAATGATCAGAAGCTGCCTTGAAAGACGGTCGCAATAATGAAAGGCCTTTCCACACCCTTACACGCTGGAGTAAATTTCCCTGTACCATCATTATCAGGAGGGGTTGTTACAGAACAAAGACCGTTAATGACCTCTGGGATCAAGAAGTAAAAGAGAATGTGGACAAGACTCACCAAGACCTTGAAGGCTGACTCACCTGTTTTGGAGAAGAGGATTCTTCTCTGAAGACTCAGGGGCAGACAAGGGCAAGGTTGGGAGTCAGTCTTGACTGAAACATGGCTTGCAGACCTTAGAGCCTTGGCAGGAATAGCAGGAGACAGAAACTTCCATTTGTTTCTCAAAGAACGAATTCATCTTTCAAGAGCACTCTATTGTAAAGCACGGTTCTTAGAGTATTCTGGAAAATATCTGTTTTCTTGTTGCTCTGGAATAGTCATTAAAATATGCCATTTAGTTACAGAAATTCCTAACGGCCTACCTTTGTGTGGGAGGTGTTTGAGCTGGTCTGCAAAGGGGGAAATGTCTGGTTGAGACAGGAGAGGCAGCACATGTTGAAAGTAGTACACTTCCTAAGGAAAAGCATGCTTTGCTTTGGGTGTGTTCTTGCTCAAAAACCACTCATGGAAAAGAAACACGGTGGCATTCCAGCACTAGGGAGGCAGAGTCAGGCGGGTGGATCTCTGTGAGTTCGAGGCCTGCCTGGTCTACAGAGTGAGTTCCAGACCAGTCACGACAGTTGTAGCCAGACTCTGTCTCAAAACAAAACAAAACAAAAAAAATTAAAACAAAACAAAACACCTTCCTCAAAAACAAAACCAAAACAACCCCCTCCATAAAAAAAAAAAAAAAAACCCAAACCCAAAACCCCACCAAATGAACAACAACAACAAACACCAGGAAAATGCACTTGATATGGATAGTCACCCTCGGGCACCAGCACAGCTGCTTCTAGACAAGGTGATCAACAGTGTCCTTGGGTTGAGAAGTCTGTGTTGCTTAGTTTCTTGTCAACTTGACAAAAGTCAGGGACATCTGAGAAGAGGGAACCACAACTGAGAGAATGCTTCCATCAGACTGGCCAGTAGGCAATTCTTGATGTGGGAGGGTACCACCATGGACACCAAGCCGCACTCCTCACGCACGGCCTCTGCCTCAGTTCCTGCCTCTAGGTTCCTGCCCTGAGTTCCTGCTCTGACTTCTTTTCCTGGTGGACTACAAGCTGTAAAAGGAAATAAGCTCTTTTCTCCCCAAGTTGCTTTTGGCCATGGTGTTTAGCACTGCAGTAGAAAGCAATGTAGGACCAAGGCCTAAAGCACAGAGCATGCCTTGCTTTGGCATCCTGAAGGGCTGAAGTCTAGCAAGGCCTGAGCGATAATCAGGATGCCGATGAGCAACTTTTGAGGATCCTTCGTGAGCAAGGATCAGGGAAGCAACGATGGAGACCCCACTCGGACATGCGACATCTGTGCCTAGCGCAGAGTTTGGAAGCACTCAGCTGGAAAAAAACTGGATCTTGGGACGGCCCTGTGTGAACAGCAATCACTGAAGAAAGTTCTGGAAGGTCACCATAAGGAAGATGTGTCCAGGTGACTTTTATATTCTCATGATAACAATACACTTTTCAAGAAAATCAAGATGTGATCATGTTTAGTACCGAAGTGTCAGAATCCACACATCTGGGAATAGTAGACTTCAATTTGCTCAGCGGAGGGGAGAAGCTAAGTCTTGCCGTGCAGTTGGAGTGTGGGCTCTGGGAGAAGCAGGCAGTGTAGGCACAACAATAGAAGTAGTAATTTTATCCACATGTGCAAGACCAGGGAGGGTGGGGAACCCCAGCAGGTGTCAGGCGCTTGAACCAAGGTCCCCCTTTTTGTAACAGCTCTTCGTTTCAGACAAGCAATGTGCTCCAGATCCCTCATCTCTCACGGGCCCCACACCACACCGAGTGAATCCCAACCCCTCACTACAGTTGCAGTACAGAGAAGTGAGATCAACATAGCATAAAGCGGGGAGTTTGGCATCTTGAGGGGTGGACTAGCCAAAGACAAATGTCATCTCAATAGCAACGAGCACATTCGGTAGTTGCAAAGCGTTGGTTCCTAAACATCTGTCTCCATGAAAAAGAAGCAGGACTCCCCGGAAAAGTGTCTGGGTCCTTGGCTGGAGTTGAAAGATCCTGGAATGTCTTGAAATGTCAGCAAGTCAGGACGTTCTAGAGCCAACCAGCTTCATAGGATTCTAGGGGGTCTCACTTTGTGCTGAGTACGCGATGTTAGCAATGATGGATAAGGCGTATACCCTACTGAATAAAGAAAGAATGAACAGTCCCTCTGGGTGCGGACCAAACAGAGGAGAAAGGATAGCATTGCTGGTACAGCCGAGTGCTGGCAACACAGAAGGAAGGCTGCGATAAACCTGTAGCACCAAACCTCAGCAATCACATAAAAGACCAGGCTGGAATCAACAGCCCGCATATGGGTTAGGGGAAAGTCGGAGGAGAAGCAGGATGATATTTATTCAGTCTTAATGGGTCTTTGAAAAAGATACTTGTTGAGGGACTGGAGGGATGGCTCAGTGGTTAGTGCTTGCTGCCCTTGGAGGACCCCCCCCCCCAGTTCAGTCCTCCGCATTTGCATACCCACAGCCTTTTAACTCCAGTGCAGGGGATCTGATTCTTTTCTCTTGTCTCTGTGGCACTGGGTATTCATATGATGCGTATACATACATCCATGCTCTCGCACATAAGATAAGTAGATTCATTTTGTCATTGTTGTTGTTTATAAGACAGGGTTTCATATGTGTCCCTGGCTGTATCTAGAACTTGCTCTGTCGACCTCTGTAGATAACTCCTGCCTCTGACTCCAGGAGTGCTGGCTTTAGAGTATCTTTTGCAAAAAGACACTTTAGGGGCTGCAAAGACGTGGATGGCTTTTGCAAAGGCTCCAAGTTTATTCCTAGAATTCCTGCCAGGCAACTCCCAACTGCTCTAGGGACTCTGAACCCCTTTTCTGGGCTCCGTGGGCACCTGCACTTTGATGCCCATACCCACATACGGACACCCTCACTTCCACACCATCAAAAAGAAACTTGAAGAAGATACTGGCTATTTACAAAGAATAAAATAACAAATAGTAGATTTTAAAAGTTTAGGAAAAAAAGGTTCAGTGTATGTAGAGAGAACAGAACCCTAACTATTCTGGAATCTAGGTGAAGATATGTATTTTTTTTTTGTACTGTTCTTGCAGCTTTGTCTGAAACTACGCTGAAACGAGTCATAATAAAGGCAGAAATGTATAGCAAACACATCGCCTCAGGTGCGCCTTTTGTCTTCCTTTTGTCTTCCCCGTTGCCATTACTCAGGCCCAGGCCTGGAGAACAGAGTGAGGAGTGGGGCAAATTGAGGCTTAGAGAACATCGTTAACATCCAGGCAAGAAAATAACAGGTCTCGCCAGGCAGTGGGTGCCTGGGAAATTCTGAGGGCACAGAGTGGAGCTCCAGCTGCGGTCCCTCGACGGATGGTGGGTTGAAGTCCAAAGAGCACCTGGAGTCTGTGAACCATGCTGAATGTAAAGAACACAATCGGCTCCCCCGTCTTGCGGGATTCTTTTCTCAGGCAGGCAATAAAGCAGGACCCAGTTCCCCTTCTACACTTGGGAAACCCAAGCTCGGTGCCCAAGGTTGCCATTCAGTCGGTCGAAAGTGTGTGCTTCCCCCCCCCCCCTTTTGTGACTTCTGTGATTTTCAACTATCTGGAGGCCATCAGCAAACAGTTTATTGACACCTCCGCATCATCTGAGTATTTTTTATAAGTCAGTGTCTTTAAGAAGGGTAGTCGAAAGCCTAGATGTTCCTTAGAAGTCACGGAGAGGCAACGTGGTGGGTAAAGGCTCCTGTTGCCACGCCTGCTGACCCAAGTTTAGGCTACACAATTCACACCTGTGTGGTGAGCACAAGCTGTCTTCTGTTTGCCCCTGACTTCCTCTTTCGTGCTCATTCACACAAAATAAATAAATGTGATTAAAATTTAAAAAACAAATACCAACGAATAGGATTCACCTCTCCGTGCTTCCTCAGCCTTTTGAGTTAGACCCTAGGAGTGGTGCCTATCAATTTTTTAAAAATTGCGTGCACGTGTGTCTGTGTTTTCGCGCCTGCGCTGGCTGTCAGAGAGTTCTCTCCTCCCACCATGTAGGTTCCCGGGATAAAACTCAAAGCAGTCTGACTTGGCAGCAAACGCCTTTATCTGCTGAGCCATCTCGTGGCCACTACCTGGCTGGTGATCTTGATGCACGCTCAAGTTGGACAATCATTACAGTCTATCGCTTCTTACGGCAATCGCCTCCTCAGATAGGACTGCAAAATCATAACTTGGCGTAGAAACGAGGTTAAAGTTTGTCAAAAGGCGTAATAATTACCGTTCCCACTGCATAGCTAACCCCAGGATTTGCTGGATTTCTTCCAGGATAGGCTCGCACACAGGCTGGAGACAGAAGAGGGAAGGGTCCACGGGAGTTAGGAGGAGGGACTGACGGCAATTTTTCGTGGTTGACTAGATTTTTGAAACAGCAACTTCCAAGGGTACATTAACCAGGCAGCAAATCCACTTGTTTCTGAGGGGAGGTGGGAGGTGGGGGCGGGGGTGGAGCGTGGGGCGGAGCGACATTCGCAGCTCCGGAATCGGTGCCTTCCAAGTGGCGCCGCACGTCCACCCCCTCCCCCACCTCCGGATCTGCCTGGACCCGGGCGCGTAAACTCTACTCTCCAGCCAACCTCGCCACCTCCACGGTCTCCCGTACCGACCTCCTTGGATTCCTCCGGCCGGATCCGGCCAAGGGAATACCCCGGATCGCTGCAAACTGCCCGCCCCCTCGACACCCTTCCTCCGGGTCTCCGCCCCCGCTGGGGCTGCCGGGTGCCAAAGGAAGCTAGGGTGCAGCGGCTGGAAAATGATCGGTGCCCGGAGGGTGGCCTGGAGCTGCAGGTAACTGGCGCGGGACCTCGAGGGAAGCGAGCTCAGCGTCGCTGTCCCTTCCCTGCACTCCCGCGCGCGGACCTGCTGCGCCCTCGCGCGGGCTGCGCCTTGGGGACAGCAGTGCTCCCTCAGGGCGCGGCGGGCAGGGAGAGGCGCGGACCCCCAACCCTGGGCGACACCCCGACGCTCTCCGCTCTTCCCACAGCCACCGCCCGGTGCCGGATCCCTCCAGCGGCGCGCAACGGCTGCCCCGGTGAGCGCGGTCGGCGCGGCAGATGCCTGGTAAGATGGAGAAGTTTCTGCAGATCGCTCCGCACTCTCTGGCCATCATCTTGGGCCCGGCGGACAGCCCCGCTGAGGAGAAGCCCGGGGCCGTTCAGCCTTCACCCCCGGCCCGGACCCAACCCCGGCAGCTCGCCCGACACCACATCGGCTACGAGATCTTCGCCGATTTCAAAGCGGAGAACATGCAACACTTCTGGAACAAGAAGGTCACCGCCGCGGTGGCCGAGACTTTTTTCCTGGGCTGGATCGACGAGCAGGTCCTGCTGATTCAGGGCAAGGAGGAGCATCTTGAGGCGCTGCGCGAGGGCTGGACACGCAGGGCGCTCCGACCCCCCTCTGGCTTCCAGATCCGCTGTCTAGGTGAGTGAAGCTGCCCCGTCGGGCTGTGGGGTCCCCGCCCTGCCCCGGACTCCGGTGGGTGCTGAGCCGGCAATTAGATGCGAGTTCTCGGGGTCTCAAAATCTTCGCGCACATCTCGGTCGGGGAGGGGTCCGTGGCGCTCGGGGAACGCGGGATAGGGAAACTTCTGGGCACTTTAGCCACCCACGTCACGGGCGGCCTGCGGAACCTCTTGGCGGCGTCGGTGGCGCGCCCCGCGGGGCGGTGCCTGGGGCTGGCCAGGTAGGCGGTGCGCGCGGGTCCGGGCTTTGAGTGTCAGCTTTTCCGCGCCTCGCGGGCCTGGGGAGTGCGAGCCAGGCCGAGGGAAGGTGCGCAGAGTCGGGATTCCGGTCACACCGGGTCTGAGCGGCGGGTCCTTCAGCTGCGCCTCGGTCCCAGCGACATCCCTTCCCCGAGTGGCGACCTCGGGGGTGGGGTGGGGAGCGTCGCTCACCTCAGGTGTGTTGGCGCCGTTTTCATCCTACCGCATTTCCATACCAGACAAAAGGTACATTTCTTCTTAAATGCTTCACTTGTGGTGCAGCTTCTAAAGAGCATCGTGTGATTGAAGGCAGAGGGGGAAAAAAAAGCCAGCAGAGAGGGGCCAGGGAAAAAGTTTAATCTTTTCGTTTGTTGGTGGCGAAGGTGAAAAGAAAACAGAGCGGAGGTCGCTGGAGAGGGTTTTCGTGATCGCCACTCAGCGTTGCCTTGACTTGTGTTTTTTATTTCACGGCTACTTAACGTGTTTTTCTTAATCCTGGCAACCTCGTGCTTAGAATACTTTTTAGTTTTGGACCTTGGGACCAGTGGCTACGAGCAAACACAGCACATAGCGATGCTTTATGAAACGATTTGACGAAGAAAGCATTCTTTCTAGTTCCAGGGCTTAAAAATTCTTTTATGACATTTTGGGAGGAGGTCAAAAGTTCAAACTGTAAAAGCGTGTAAAGCAGCCTTGTTGGGTCCCTGCGCCTCCCGCGAAGGCGTAGCTTTTACCTGCTAATGTGTTTTCTATGCGGATGGCAAATTTATAACATTGTTGTTTTGCTGTGTGTTGTCTATTTTTTCCGTAGCAGAGATTCGTTTTTGCGAAGACTCCTTTGAATTGAGTAGATAAAAAGCTGGTAAAAGCCTGCTTCTTGCCGCCTCTCAAAGGTCTCGCTCTCTCTGCCCCCTCCCCGTCCAGCCCCTGTAATTATGGTGCCTGCCTTACTAAAGAGGCCCAGATTAACGCCTCTGAGTATTGGTTTGCCTGCAGGACTTGGACATTTGGTGGAGAATCGTCGTTCCGTGTTTGTGCTCCTTCAAGACCTTCCTATAATATTTCGATAGTCTTCTTTGAAACTGGGCCGCAGGCTTTTGTTTTTTCATTTGGGAAATTTCATCTATGGACGACAATACAGTGCAATGTAAAAATAATGGCTTGAACCTCATGCACCCCATCACACAAATCGTAGGAGTTTAACATCGGCCTCTGTATTTTTGTTTCAACTGAACCCTCTTCCTCCCCACTATTACAGTTTTGCTGTCTCATGCGTGACAACATAGTTTCATTTGTAAACATTTCAGTATGTTCATTTTTTTTTGTTTAATGCGTGTTTACAAACAAGAATTAGTGATCTGTCGTATTAAGCTAAGAGAAGCGTTTTGGCAACTTCGAAAGATTCCAAATTCATTACTGAAGTTGCCTGATTACTGTCTTAACCTGGTCAAATGGCGACCTGTCACAGGCTGAGCGCCCCCTGATGGGAGTCTGTGGCTATTGCAGGACAGGGTCCTGGGAGAGAGGAAACAAGAGGCTTCCTCTTAAAAGGGAGGCATCAGAAAAAAGGAAGGGTGGTACCTGCTTGTGGTGGCACCTGCCTTTTGAACTGTCTGGGCGGTCAAAGTCTTTGCTGACACTTCACTTTCTCCTCAGGAAGCGCAGTTGCAGTGATGGATTGCTGGGAGATTCTTACGTTCTGTAAAATTCTCTAATGGAACTTCAGTGCCGGTGGGAGGGCCTCATTTTCTTGGCGCTCCTGGAGGCCGACTCACACACACATTCCCAACCACAGTGTGACTGTAGACAAACCAAAATACAGAAAATACAAAGAATCACATGATACGTGGATGTCCAGAGACAGCCCAGCCGAAACTTTGCTTTGAAAAAGTTTGATTGACACTTAGAAACACCCCGGGTTTACCTAATTTATGCTCAAGAGTAGGAAGCAACCACTGGTTTCGATACTTTAGTAACACACTTCTTGGTTTATATTTTAATGCAAATCCATGCCTTGTGGCCGTCTTCCAGCTGGTCTTGAACTTGCTCTCGAGCAGCTACCAGACACTTTCATGCTCCTTTGTGATCCCCGTTAATTGCTTTATGGATGCGGGTCAGCCATAGGACCAATGAGCACTGCAGGAAGTCTTACATTCCTTCTTGCTGAACTTGAACTAACCAGGGCTCTGAAATAAAGGCAGCCAAATGCCGGCTCACGTTTTTTGTATTCTTACGGTAGATAATAACATCCGCACAAGGGATCATTTTCTAGATGGTCCCTTAGATCCCACCAGGGATGGTGAACTTGTTCTCTCAGGTTCTCCCAGTGAGGAATAGAAAGGAAGGCTTTGTTTCCTGGTGTCACCTGCACATCTCCTGCGGACATGCTCCCCACACCACCCGGAGAAGAGGCTGCAAAGACTTTACCCAGGAGCCTTTGTCCGGCTGTGTTGCACTACAGTCGAGGCTAGCCCATCCGTTCACATTTTATTTCATAGCTTCCTGGAAAGAAGTGGGAAACGTCCTCATTGGAACACGCAAGCGTTTTGTTTTTTTTTTTTTTTTTTTTGGTGTCTGTAATTCCAAAAGTACATGGTTCTAACCAGCTGTCAAACTTTCCGGTGAGCATTGGACACCAGAGTGGTGATTACGGGATCAGCCAAGAAGGAGGGAATTAGGCAACTCAAAGGGCAAGCCGTTTTAATTTGGCAGAGTCAAATCCGCCACTTAGAAATAACCTGCTGGTATCTCCTTAGAAACACCCTACGGAGCGCAAATAGGGTCAAAGGTCACTTTTTACTTCTTGGGTGCCCTCCCAAGGTGATGTCTATGTAGGTGTGGGAAGCTAGTAATTATTTTTAACTGACTAAGAATTTCAAACATGCATACCAGGTTTTAAAATTGTTCTGTAAAACGTGTTCCATTAAGTCCCGTACATGTTTACCGGGGTTCTCCAGTGCCAATCTCTTGTCATTTCCTGAAGATACAAGGACTGATAAGGCAGGCAGTTTGGGGCTTGGGGTTCTGACTGGGGGAGCCGAGCGTTGTAGGTGCTTTGAGGGCTTTTGTTGTGTGTGTTGGGTGAACAAGAAGTGGTCTCTGCCTTGCAAGCAGGCAGGAGAGAGTTCTTGGGGTGTGAGGAGCCTGGCTTTGTGCAGGCCGTGGCTGGGGTGGGCCAGATTAGGCAAACTTCAGAGCAGTGGGCTGGGAGCAGCAGCTCCAAGGCTGCAGAGTTCAAGCCCTGTTTGGAAGTGTGTGGAGCTCAGCGAAGAGCGGAAGACACGGGAAAGGTGAACAAGGACCATGTGTGGAGAATTGGAAGGAACGGAAGGGGGGGCCTTTATGCAGAACGGGAGTGACACCATTTGATGTATATTATCATCATTATTATTTGTTTCCAAGATAAGGTTTCTCTGTGTAGCCTTGGCTGTCTTGGAACTAGCTCTGTAGACCAGGCTGGCCTCGAACTCACAGAGATCCACATGTCTCTGTGCTGAGATTAAAGTCATGCGGAACCACCGCAGACTTGGTATGTGTTTTAATAAGGTTTCTAGGGGCTGAGAAGGTGAGAGACAGGACTGGAGGGCACAAGAGATACAAATCCCTTGAAGCAGTCTTGGGGAGAAATGGGTCCCAAAGTAGACTATTTGTTTTACCCTACCCTCTACACTTAAACCTTCTATAATCGTGGCCCTCAGATTATGCCATCTGTCTGCTGGAGTCCAGGGACCCTTCTGCTTTTTGTGGCCACACATTTGTTCCAACTCCTCCTCCATGCTGGGCTTTTGGGTTTTCCCTGGGCCCATGGGTTTCTCTAACTGCATATCCCAGGGAGGCTGGGTTGCTATCACTGTCCTTGCCAGTGACTTTTTACATTGCCCCATTTGATCCTTAGATATTCATATAGTTGAGCCCAACTATACTTTTAAGACCTAAATACACATTTTAGAGTGTAGTTAAGGATAGTCCTTTGAATTAAAAAAGGTTAAATGTGTAGGCATTACGATTTTATTTCATTTGGAAGTTTTTAATTGGTGATCTCGGAAAGATTTTCTTTCCTCCTTCCTTCTTTTATAAACCTCCTTTTTATACAGCCCGGGATAGCCTCAGACTTGTTATACAGCCCGGGCTAGCCTCAGACTTGTTATACAGCCAACTGTGGCCTTGAATTACTTGACCCTTTTCTTTCCACACCTGTGGGCTAAGATTATAGGTTCGCAAGACCACCTTTGGCTAAGAGTTGCTTTCTTAAAGAGGCCTCTTCAAGGAGTAAATTACCAAGACAGAGCTTTTTTTAAAAAAATTGCATACTCCAAAAAACTCATGTACACTCAAAAGCAAAAATCAGAACAACTCACAGCTCAAGTGTTTTAGATCCACTTAAAACTGTTTAATTAACTGATGGCCAGCTAAGTGGTTTGAATTCCTTGCTTTAAAACTTGTTTGGTTCATCCAGCAACTGGGGTACACTTTCTAGTGCTTTCTGAGCCAAAGAGTAGAGAAGGAATCAGTCGCAGACAGTTCTAGTCTAGTGGGCCCACAAACATCCAGCATTTTTTTGTTTTTGCTGTGTTGATGATTGAACCCGGGGCCTTGTGCACACTTGGTAAGCATTTTGCCATTGAGTCATAGTCCCAGCCCCTGAGATACGAATAAGGTCATTGATAGTGCTGGGAACTGGCCCCAGGCAGCTAAAGTGCATGTGCAGAAGGTCTCTGCTTTGGTGCCCCATTTGGGGGAATATTTGGATAGTGAGGCAGGTGCTAGCAATTGTGCCAGGGTTATATGTTTAAGCTAACTTGAAGTTCTTGAGGAAGAGAAACGAAGTTGGCCAAGGCTAGCTCAGTGGAGGCATGCAGGCTTTTACCGCTGCAGCCAGCGGAGGGCTATGAATATTTAAATATAGATTGCTCGATTAGACTGGTAGAAAAATCCAGAAGAGTTTCAGATGTGGGCTTCTTTCTTGAAGACGCTTGCCTGTGATAGTAAAAACCTCAGGATTAGTCTAAGCAGGGAGCGGCGATGCACTTAGGCCTTCATTAGTGTCCAGTCAGCCATAAAAACCATTTTTGTGAATCACCTCACTCTGGCTCCCTGGCACTTTCAGCAAAGGTGTGGCTGTTTCTATACAAGAAAGTATTTAGAGCGAGGTCCCGAGCTCGTCGACCGTGCCTTGAATCACGGAGAGGCTTCCCAGTCTTAGACATCCCACTGTCTACTCTGTTTCCCTATTATCACTCCGTTGTGTATTTATGTTCTCAAGCACGTGTTTGTCTCTTTGCGCGTTTGTTTTGAATTTGGGAAAGAAACCGTGTGGAGCGAGGGATTTGTTGGTCATCATTATGGTCATTTAGGGTAGTGGTTCTCAAACTGTGGGTTGTGATCCCCTGGGGGGCACATACCACATATCCCACATAATAGACATTAACATTAAGATTGATAACAACAGCAAAGTTACCGTTATGAAGAGGCAGTAAAATAATTTTATGGTTGGGGATCACCACTAGATAGATAGAAGCCGTGTTAAAGGGTGGCAGCGTTAGGAAGCGTTGAGAACCCACCGATGTAAGGGAACATACAATGGAAAAGGTGTCTGGGGTGCTGTGGAGGGGAGAAGGTAGGAGTGGAGGGAGCACGGGCTTAGGTGGAAGCTGAAAACCAGCCAGGCTGAAGATGATAGAGGAGGAGGAAAAAGCGGGCAGGGGACACCTGCCAGCAGCAGACCCGCACAGGTCATGTGACATTGCCGGACGACTTCAGGTTGGAAGGGTCTTCTCTTGAGTCCTTTCCTTTGGATTCTCACAGCCTTTCTAACCAGGTTCATCCCTTGGTATCCTGATGGAATAGTTTCCAAGGAGGCAGAGACGGGAGCACACTAGGGCTCCATGACCATCCAGCCTAGAAGAATTGGTGGGCCTCCGGTCCCAGTGAGAGATCTTGTCTCAAGAAATAAAGTAGATAGAAATACGAAGGAACAGTTGGGTGGTGGTGGCGCACGCCTTTAATCCCAGCACTCAGGAGAAAGAGGCAGGCAGATCTCTGTGAGTTCGAGGCCAGCCTGGTCTACAGAGTGAGTTCCAGGACAGCCCGGGCTATGTAGAAACCCTGTCTCAAAAAACAAGCAAGCAAACAAACAAAACAAAAAAAGAGGAATGACCTCTCAGCTTGTCCTCTGGCTTCTATATAAATGTGCACACACACATACATGTGCACACACACAGCATATATACACACAGACATTCTTCATCTGATTGGTTACGCTAACATTGACCCTGAAGTTGTATTTATCCAGACTCAGGATTCACCTTGACTCTTTCTCCAAGGAATCTTCTTGCCTTGTAGATTGTGATGGGAATCTTTCCCATCACACGTCATTTCCCCTTGGGCTGGGTACTCTTCGCAAACCTTGAAAAGCTTGCCAACTTCGGAGTTAATGTGGAACTTTATGACATTTTTTTTTTGTTGTTGGTTGTGGAAAATGTGCAAGCAGTGTAATTTGGCTGAGTTGGTTTCCTTTCACCAGAGGCTGGTTATTAATTTATTAAAACATGCTGGTTTAAGAGAAAGTCTTTAATCGTTAACTGTGAAACACTGACACGGAAACATGGAAGGCAACCTTAGGAACCATGTCTGACCCCCAGATAATGTCAACTCCTCTTGTATCGTTCTCTGTCGCCTACATTTCTTCTCCTGAGGGGAAAGGAATATTCTAGAAGATAGGTTTTGACACCATTTCTGTCTTCATTTTATTCAGTGGTTGCTAACCCTCCCTCAGAGTGGAAAAGGATATGACAGGGAGAAAGATGGAGTTATATTCATGTTTCTTATGTGTCACAGGCTGCTGCAGACACTATATGCATTGCCTCATTTAAACTTTTAAAGAGGCACTGGTAATGGAGTTCACCTTAAAAGATATTTTTGTTATTGTGTGTAGGCACTGCTTGGTGCCAGAAGAGGGTATCCCATATCCTGGAGCCCGAATTAACAACAGTTTTGTGCAATGTAGGTGTTCTATTGTGGGACAATGGTCTTCCACCTTGTAAAGAGTTGTCGCTTGCATTGCTTTAATAAAATGCTCATTGGCCAGTAGCCAGGCAGGAAGTAGAGGTGAGGCAATGAGAACAAGAGAATGCTGGGAAGAGGAAAGGCTCAGTCCGCAGTCATCACCCAGACACAGAGGCAGCCAGATGAGAATGCCTCATTGATAAAAGGTACCAAGCACATGGCTAACACAGACAAACATTATGGGCTAATGTAGGACGTAAGAGTTAATAAGACGCCTGAGCTATTAGGCCAACCAGTTTATAATTAATGCAGATCTCTGTGTGTTTCTTTGGTACTGAATGGCTGTGGGACCAGGTGATACTAAAACCTCTGTCAACAGTGTTCCTAGTTTAGTATTTTTATTTTTTGTATAAAAAAGTGCAATAAAAACTTTTAGTTGTAAAATAATTTCTCTACTTTAAAAAGAACTTATGGCATGGTGACACATAAAAATGTAAAGCAACATCTGAAGATACAGGTTCTATGAAAGAAATATATTGCGCTCTATGATTTTCATTCTTTAATTGTTTTAAAATTTTATTTATTCGTGTGTACGTATGAATGTCTGTGCATGTGAGTGCAGGTGCCCACGAAGGCCAGAAGAAGACATATTGCTGCTCAGTATTAGATCTGGAGTTACAGACATTTGTGCTCTGCCTGCCATGGGCTCTGTGACCTGAGCACATGCAAGTGCTCTTAACTGCTTCTCCTACGATTTCTCTCTAGTCCCATGATTTCAATGTACATACATATTGGTAATTATACAATGTAGGTTCTTTAAACCTATGACATTGCTTTAAGTAGAGTTTTGATTAGATCTGATAAGCTCTGATATAGGCTCTTCCCATTGTTTTTGTCATTTTGATAGGTAGATAGCTACAATATTGATTTCCTCTTTTGCCTCATAATCACTCTAGATAAGTTTTTCTCAGCCCTCCTAGAAGTCGATGTTCCAAAAATCCATTGGCATTGGTTGTTCCTAGTCTACAGAGCCAGTGTTGGTTCTGCAATGTTTTGTAATTGTGGACTGGAAACACAACTTAGGGCGGGAGAAGTATAAAACCTGAATTGCTGGTGTGGACATTTAAAAATCGCCACGCAGTGGCAGTCATCGCCCCATCCACACTGGCAGGGAGTGGTTTGGAATCCCCCGTAGATGCGGACACCCACAGAAGGTCAAATCCCTGATTCTCAGGAAGGGAGGTAGGAGAAGGATCGCGAGTAGCTGTTACCTGGCAGTCACAGGAAAAGTCAGCTAGCGTGAGCTGGTCAAGCAATTCATTTCTTGCACTTGGGCGAGCAGCGTCCAGAGTGTTAGTCTGGCCTAGGGGTTTTTTTATTATATGCTCCTGCTTGATATTAAAAATCAGGTATTCAGGGACACTTGTTGAAATGTGGGAAGGAAGATTTTCTTGAGGACCGCTGTGGTGAGGATAAGGACCCTAGCAATGGTGTCTTGTGGTGGGGAGAGAGGCTGAACTTGTAAAATTCCAGGCAGGGGTGAATAAGATCTTCTTCTTCTTCTTCTTCTTCTTCTTCTTCTTCTTCTTCTTCTTCTTCTTCTTCTTCTTCTTCTTCTTCTTCTTCTTCTTCTTCTTCTTCCTCTTCCTCTTCCTCTTCCTCTNTTCTTCTTCTTCTTCTTCTTCTTCTTCCTCTTCCTCTTCCTCTTCCTCTTCTTCTTCTTCTTCTTCTTTTTTTGGTTTTTCGAGACAGGGTTTCTCTGTAGCTTTGGTGCCCATCCCGGAACTAGCTCTTATAGACCAGGCTGGCCTTGAACTCCCAGAGATCCGCCTGCCTCTGCCTCCCGAGTGCTGGGATTAAAGGCTGCAACCGCCAGGCTGAATAAGATCTTCTAAGGAGAAACACAGGCCACTACTTTGACTGTCAGACTGTAGAAACAGTGAACTCAAAGAAACTGGGATTTCTCTACAAGTGTCATGTTGGGAGAAGAAAAAGACTGAACCATGGTGCCAGAGGGGAGCCTGGGGCAGCCAGAGGAGCAACAGTTCAGACACCTTCTTAGATCAGGTTGCAGGAGACTGGAGCAGAGACAGTGATGTGTCAGTGATGTGTGGGGACCATGCATCCAATAGGATGTCTTGTTAGGCAGACCTCTTGGCCGCTTATTTAAACGTCAACCTCATTTTGGACTTTAACCATAGATCTGGGGTGAAGGGTGTCCCTGGACATCCTTATTTGTTCCTCTTTCCAATGTGCCCATTTACCCCACCCCCTGCCCTGAAACAGGACCTCATTGTATAGCCCTGGCTGGCCTGGACTCATCATATAGATTAAGCTGGCCTCAAACACACAAAATCTAGCTGCCTCTGCCTCTTGTGCTGGGATTAAAGCCCTACAACTTGATCTTTTTAGTTGGCTTAGGACGGGTGACTGAGCCTACCTTGGTAAGGCTGCCAGGACACAGATTCTGATCTGAGCAGCTCCTGTCGCAGATCCTTCTCTGTATACGACGACCTGAGCTAGTGACAGATTTGTAACTGCGAATCGGCATGGACATGAGAGGACGGAAAATTCTTTAAGGAAATAGATGGATGATCAGGGCTCGGCTAAAGCCCTGTCACGGGGTTCTTGCTGAACACAGGTCAGGGTTGTCGGACTCACTTGGGCACGGTAAAGGAAGAGAACCCAATTGGCTGTTAAGGATGAGGATTCTGCTAAACTAATTTAGTAGAGGTCTTTGTGGAAACCAGGTTATACAAGGAAATGCACAGGCTAAGAAAACTGAGCACAGATCAGGGCTCGCAGGTCAGGGAGGGGCACTGGAGGGCACAGGAGCAGAGGTAGCCATTTGATAGGAGACCCCATGAGTGCTCTTTGGAAATCGGGACTGTTTTTGTTTGTTTGGACGGTTTGTACTGTATAAATTGTTCATGCTTGAGTATCTTAGTTGCAGGAGTCACAAGCACATGGGGTAAGGAGGATGCTGGGTCTAATTTCTGACTCACACTGGTTGTAAAGACAGAAGGACCCCCCCCCGCCCTACCGGAAAATCTAGAGGCTTTCAGGTGAGGTAACCCCCAGCTTCTAGGTTCAGGCCTGAGGTACAGGGTGACTCGCTGTTGCTCCAGTTGGGAAGTGTTTGTTCTTGTTTTTTTTCTCCTTTTAACTCTTCCTTCACCTCCTATAGAAGTAACTGTAGAGATTGGAAATGATTCTAAATCAAGAAGGCAACGAAGACAGGAAAGCCGTGTCTGTGACAGGCAAATCTAAGGCTTGAAGAGCTCCATGGAGATATAGTCACGTGGCTAGCCATGATATTAACCTAGCTATAGATGACAGATTAATTAGATACCCTTTCCGTGGAGTCTTTAGTTGATGGATTTCTTCTCCACCCATTTCCCACTAAGAGCCAGGCATGATGGCGCACGCTTTTAATTCTAGCACTCTGGAGGCAGGGGCTGGAGGATCTCTGTGAGTTCTAGGCCAGCTTGGTCTACACAATGAGTTCTAGGACAACCAGCCAGACCTCTGTAGACAGCAAACAAACAAGCACACAAACAAACAACCTAAGTATATCCAATAAGTTTCTTTGGGTGAGACATAGCTCAGGAAACACCAAGATTCTTAAAATAATGTGAACTTGTCTTCAGGAGCATGCCGTTTCCCACGGTGTGGCTGGAAGGAAGTGAGACCGGCTTTTCTAAGCTCCAGCTGTGTGCCAGTCTGTTGGTAGAGGAAATGTAGAAGCAGGCTTAGCCAGCAAACTTAGTGTAGCATGAATAAGTCATTCCTAAAACTTACACGCTCCAATCGATTGGTTGATAAAGTCCTATTTGTGTATGACACCTTTTAAAATGTCAGCTGGAAGGATTTCAGGTTACAACAAAAACCGTGGTGTGTGGCGCTTTAAAACCAACTTGCTCCCTTCTGTTACAGTTTCCTGGGAGTTTAACAGTAGAATATCACTTACAGGCCAATAGGCTGGGGTTGAGGGTGTTTCTAGAGAGCCGCTGAATATGAATCGCGCTGTTCATACTCGTTGGACCAGCTTCTCTGTGAGGACGTGAGTTGACATTAGCCAACTGAGGGTCAAGAGCGTGACCTGCTCAAAAAGTGCTTTTGTTTCCAAGGAAGAGATCTCAAGTCCAACTGTGCCAAGAGGGAGAATGTTAGTATTCTTCTCACCGGCGCTGATGACTTCAACATGAGTTCTGGCCAATGAAGTTAGTTCCTTGTAACACTGGGAACATATTTAGCTTTCTAAGTAGGACGGTCTTTGTACTGACTTTGCCTGTATGCCAAAAGAGATTATTCAGGCATTTCAGTTAAGATACTGCCGTCTCCAGTCATAAAGTTTGAAGATGATTCCCATTTATATGTCAATTATTTTATTTTTGCCAGTTCTTTTCAAACGTATGCAGCCCTTGTCTTCTGCTTGCTTCTATTAGAAGGTGATTTTTGACTGTGTCTTCCCGCCAGACTGTAACTATTTTGAAGGTGGAGACTGCAAGCTTTGGTTTGTATTTTTGAATCCAGTTTTCTGTGGTCATGCAGAAGTTTTACCACTGCATAGATTCTCTTAAAAGTATCATTAATACTAAGCAGGTGCCGGTGGCAGCCCCAAACTGTGATTTTTTAGCTTGGGGAGATGTGAAATATGGTAAAGATGAAATAAGTCCCCTGCCGTAATGCACCAGCAGTGGTATTGTAAACATATTTTTTTTTCCAAAAACATCTTGGCAACGTATGTTAAAAAGCCATCCAGATGTTCACATGGTTTGATATGGTAACGCTATCTCCAGGACCAGATATAGTAATAATCTATACTATAAAGGCCTTTGTGGGGAGGCTACTCATTATGCAGTTTACATGTGTGAACACTCGCAGGTCATCAGTAACATTGTTTCCTTATATTGGATAGAATACTGTGTAGTCACTGAAAAAAGTCTTTGAAGCTCCTGTAATCCCAGGACTCTGGAGGCAGAAGCAGCGGAACTGTGAGACACAGCTCAGCCTGGGCAACGTAGTGAGTTCAAGGCCACTCTGGGCTGCATAGCAAAGCTGTCTCAAAAATGTTTTGAAGCAACATGGAAAGAAACTTCGGATGTGTGATGTTCCTTGAGATGCATTTACTATTTGACAGCAGTTTCAATCAGAGCTCAACGTAATTCAGGCACATAGGGATGAATTGGTAAAATAGCAATATTCTTGTGCACTGGTTACTATATTTTGAGCCATGTGCCAGGTGTCTTTTCTTGGGTGAAATACCTGAGCTGGAGGGTAACCTTGTCCAGTCATATTATGTGTGTATGTGCATGTGTGCACACACACGTGCCATGCCATGGCGCACATGTGGAGGTCAGAGGACCACTTGTGGGGATCTGTTTCCTCCCTCTAAGACGTGAGTGCCAGGAGTTGAACCCGAGTTGTTGGGTTTGTCAGCCTTTGCCAGCTGAGCTATCTCACTAGCCCTATGTTGCTGCTGCTTCTCCTCCTCCTCCTCTTCCTCTTCCTCCTTTGTCTTCCTTTTCATCCTCCCCTTCCTTCCTTCTTTCCCCCCCTTTTTTTTTGAGATAGGATTTCTCTTTGTAGACTAAGCTGGCCTTGAACGCAGAGATTTGCCTGCCTCTGCCTCCCAAGTGTTGGGACTCAAGGCGTGTGCCACCACTGCCTAGCTCACCTTGCTTCATTTAAACAATCTACATGAAGCTACACAGGTGGAGTAAATCCAAAAGAGACTTAAATTTGGCAAAATGCTGCAAAACGTGTTGTTCTAACGATTACTGTGAGCGGCGTATCTTAAATCTGCCTGTATTATGATACAGCTCTAGAAATTTAGACCTGAGGTATAGTTTGTAAGTTACATAGTGTTGAAATTATGTCTTAATTAAAAATAAAATATTGGATAGTTAAGGAAAGTCAGATGGACTAGTCTGTTTATCCCTTCGGCAAGCATGCTTTTTCATTGCGGTCACCGAATGGTTTTTGTTAAGGAGGAAGGCATCTTTCTCGTAGTTGAGGGGGAAGGGTGTGAAACAAGATAACCGTTACAGGACATCATGGCAATTGCTATTAATGTTGAGTCAAATGACATTCGCTGTGCGTGTACACACCAGGTCTCTCTCACTCTGCTGGGTCTCCCTGAGGGGGAGTAAAGATCTGGAGCCTTCAGTAGAATAGAAAGGACACTGAAAAGTTTCTATTTGCAGGGGGAAGACAGAAGATATAAAATTTGCATAATTTGTATGTGTATATTCCGTAAATAAAGTGATCAGAAACATAATCCTATTGTCTATCCTCGGACTTTTATGATCAACATTTTGCTGAGTTGACTGGATGACTGGAGCATCATTGGTCTCCAGTATTCAACATCAGCATCTTCCTGTCTGGTCAAGCAAACATCAGAATTCTTGAGAAACTTTGGATGGAACTCAGCAATTTCATGAGGTTTATGTCACACATGGATTCTTGAGGGTATACTGGAATCGATGCATGAACACTATTTTGAGAAGTTGACCAATGGGCTGGTGAGCTGGCTCAGGGCTAAGGGCACTTACGCACCCAGCCTCTTGGCTTGAGCTTGGTCTGTGTAACCCACATCATAGAGGGAGGGAACCGGTTCCTATCAGTTGTTTTCTGACCTCTACATATTCCATAACATATGTTCCCTCCCAAAAAAATGTGGGAAAAAACTGAACAATGGTACTGTTTATCTTTGATTATAGAAACCTTATCATCAGGCTGTGGGTATTGTTTAGTAGTAATGTACTTGCCGAGCAAGGCTCACAATCCTTGGTTGAGTGTGGTACACTGCCAAAAAACCAATCAACAGCAAAAAATATTTTTAAAATGTATTAAAAATGGTGCTATTTTTCCTAAAAATTCATTTTCCTTCTGTATATGAAATCAAAAGGAATTAAGACACATTACCAGAAATCTATACAATCTGTGAGGGTTTTATAATACATTATTCCTTAATTGCAAAGATTAAAATGTCCTCATTAGGATAGTCTCATGAGGGGCTCTCGGTGATGGCTCCGTGGATAAAGCATTTGCCATGCAATCATGAGGAGTCTAGACCTTCCACATAAGAAGCTGGGCCGGGAAGACAGCCCACCTGTGATTCCAGGAGGCAGCGACAGGGGACTCCCATGGCAAGCTGGCCACCTAGACTAGCTGAACTGGTCAGCCTGTGTTTAGTGAGAGACCCTATCTAAATACATAATACGGATAGTGAGAAAAGTACCCAGTGTTAATCTCTGGCCTGCATACAGTATGTGCAAGAGCACCCAAATACATGTGAGCCTCCACAGATTCAAGCACACTTACACATGTTTACACACACCACACATATGTGGTGGTGGGGGTAGTTATTTTCACGAAAACTGACATTTTTACATAAGGAAGAAATTCTAATGATAGTGCTGGATATTAGCTAAACAGATGGAGGTAGTCTGGGGTGCACAGACGGGTTCGTTTTCTTTGACAATCAAATGATTTGGAGGCAGAAAAGAAGTGTTATCAGAAATCCTGGGACCCTGAGCAGAGACATCATATGACACCTGAGAAATCAAGGTTCTCTCTTTGGGGGGTTCAACTGAAAGGTTGAGGACAAAGAATGGACCCAAACAGAAGCACAAAAATAATTGCTTAGAGTTTAAAAAGGAAACTTCAGGGCAGGCAGGCTGTGAACTCCCCAGCTGCCGGGACAGAAGGAGCAGAATGGAGGTCGCACTAACGCTATGCTGCTTGGGATGAAGCTGCCTGCAGGTCAGCCGCCTGGTGGCAGGCATCCACACGCCCACACTGGGAAGCAGAGCTTCAGAAATGGAGCAAGGAAGCCCAGAGTGTTAATTACCAAGTTTAAAAGCATATTAAAGGCTCTAGCCAGCATCCAAAGGAAGAGAAGAAAGAGAAATAGTTATGTCATTCTGAGTCAGGCCTCAGAAAGATGGGCAGACCCAGCAGAATCTCACAGTAGCTCAGCTGGTAAGGACTGCACTGGAGGTGGGAGTTCTGGGAAGGAAAGGCACGTTGCCTTAAGATGAAACCCCTTCACCCCTCAGGCGGTGGTCCCTAGGTAGGTCCCTGACCTGCTGTGTCATGTCTGCAAGGGATGCTCTCACCCAGAGGTGAGTTCCACTCTCACAGGCTGACTGGGTTGCTGCCGTGGAGCAGTTAGTTAGCATGATCACAGAACAATCCATCACGTTTGCTGTAGGTTGTGACAAATTGTAATTGTGTTCAGGTTCTGGAGACAGTGTATCCCTGATGTCAAGACAGAAGGGCAAAGAATGCTGTTTTCTGAAGACTCAAGCCCACTGGTAAAATGGCCACAATTCACTCTTGTCGTCGAGACTTTCAAACTCCACGGCACCGTAAAACTGTTTTCTAGAATGTTCTCTTCTAAGGACACGGTACTGCCACCTTTTCTTCCAGAGGCATTTCGCATGAGAAACAAAACAAAACAACGCCCTGTCCCCCCCACCCCCCACCCCCCAACACCCTAAAGCCAGCAAGCCAAGCAAGGAAGATGTTGCTTCCCTAGCTGGGGTTTAACATGGCAATATTATTCAAGCCCACATGCCTCCCTGAGGTATTGTGGCCTTATTTACTTTTTCTTGAAGTTTCAAACATATGAGAGTCACAGAAAAAAAAAATACAAAAATGGCGATACTATAAGAAAATGCTTGCAAATGGAGACTGCTCTCTTGTTTCTTGGCCACCCAGACCCGAATAATCACATAGAAACTATATTAGTTACAACATTGGCCAATGGCTCAAGTGTATTCCTAGTTAGCTCTTGTATCTTAAATTAACCCATTTCTATTAATCTGTGTATCACAAGGCTGTGGCCTACTGGTAAGGCTCTAGCATCTTTCTCTTTTGGCAGTTTACATGGCGTCTTCCTGACTCCTCTTTCTTGCTCCCTACCTAGCTCTTTTCTGCCCTGTCATAGACCAAAGTAGCTTCTTTATTAATCAATGGTAATGAAACATATTCACAGCATACAGAAGGGAATCCTATGAAAAATATAGTTGTCAACAATAAAAATATTTTTTCCCACTACATCTTCTTCTTCTTTTAAATACTGATGGGGCTGGAGAGATGGGTCAGTGACGATGATCACTGACTGCTCTTGCAAGGAACCTGGGTTCAGTTCCCAGCCCCTACACAGCAGCTCATAAATGTCTGTAACTCCAGTTCCAGGGGATCTGACATCCTCTACTGGCCTCTGTGGGCACCAGGCATGCAAGTGGTGCACATATTACGTATAGACAAGACACTACTGCACCCAAACATGAGTTTTAAAAATAATTTTAAAATAAAAAATATTGAGTATGTTGCTCTGGGCCAATCAACCATCCTAGCTTTCTTCAACGTGATCATCCCTAAATTAGGGGAGGAAAATTCTCCCAAGGCTTCCAGCTCCCTAGAAGAGACTGGAATTTTCTATTGAGGCCCCCTGCCTTGCAGAGGGCCTTTTCCTCTGTGAGTCTGTTGCACTTGTGTGTCTCCCCACTTCCAATAAATGCACCTTCAACTGCTGATTCTGTCTGCCATGCTTGAGAGTTTTTGCTGCCACCTGTTGACTTCAGCGTTTTTTTTTTTTAATTTATTTATTTATTTTATTATGTATACAATATTCTGTCTGTGTATATGTCTGCAGGCCAGAAGAGGGCACCAGACCTCATTACAGGTGGTTGTGAGCCAGGAATTGAACTCAAGACCTTTGGAAGAGCAGGCAATGCTCTTAACCACTGAGCCATCCATCTCTCCAGCTCCCAACTTCAGCGTTTTCGTGCCTTTTCATTCGTTAAGTGGCAGAGAAAAAGAACTTGATTTAGACCCCCTAGACTATATCACTAGGTTAAACCAAACCTTTAAGTATTAATGTTTAAAATAGTTCTCTCATGCTCTGTTGGACCTCGTTTCAATGTTCTTAAAAGATCTCAGAAATCCAAGTGGTTATCATTTTTCAGATTGTTTAATTTTAAAATTACATTTATCTATCTCTATCGTCTATCTATCATCTATCTATCTATCTATCTATCTATCTATCTATCTATCTATCATCTATCTATCTATCTATCTATCTATCTATCTATCTATCTATCATCTATCCATCTGTGTGTGTTTATGTGTGTGTGTGGACAGGTACCTGCAGTGTATGTGTGGAGACGGCTCGGCAGTCTCTCCTTCCACTGTGTGGGTTCTAGGGATCCAGCTCAGGGGTCAGACTTGGCAGCAGGCACTTTTATCAGCTGAGTCATCTGCATGGTCGCCTCTCTGTATACAGAGGGTCCTATCATGAGGGTCCTCTGTAGTTAGAATGCAGGGTCTCCCTTTCACACCTCAGTAAGTTTGGCTTCCGAGGAGAGACTCCAGGTGTCACTAGCCGCGACTTTCTTTCTGTGACACCTGCTTCTACTTCTATCCATAAAGCTGGGTGCCCCACCAGGAGCTCTGGTTGTGGACATGGGCACTCTCTGCCAGCTCTGCAGGCTTGGACTTGCCACTGCCAGCCCTGCTTCAGTGAAATACAAGTTAAACACGTAGCCATGGCCCCCTCTAACCTTGTAAAGCTTTGGGTTCTGAAAACAAAGCAGGTCGTCTTGCTTTTTGTTTGCTTTGGTCTGTTTGTTTATACCAGACAGAGTGTGGTTATTAAATATTATTAGGTTATGTATTTTTTATGATTAACATTTTCCTGCCTAGTTTCAAAATAGGCTGAGTGAACACCATAGGCTGCTATTGGCCAATGCCCTGTGTAGGGTTTGAGATGCTTAAGGTCACTACAAAAGGAAGAAAAAATGCTGACATTCAAGGTGGTTTTTTTTGTTTTTGTTTTTTTTTTTTCCCCTGGTCACGGTTCTGTTCTTTCATTCCTGGCCTTCCCTGTTGCTAATCCTATGTAGTGTAATGACTTTATTTTGCTCTTGAACAGACGCTGTGGTAGGACCCTCCCTTGGCTGATTGCCCTTAAGGCTCATTGCGGAATGCACATAATGGCTTCATTTCCTCCTGTGTTTTAATCAGTAGAGACCTGTGCAAGCAGGTAGATCTCCCATAAAGTACCAACAGAAGCATCACTCTGCTCTGGTCTTCTTCTTCTTCTTCTTCTTCTTCTTCTTCTTCTTCTTCTTCTTCTTCTTCTTCTTCTTCTTCTTCTTCTTCTCCTTCTCCTTCTCCTTCTCCTCCTCCTCCTCCTCCTCCTCCTCCTCCTCCTCCTCCTCCTCCTCCTCCTCCTCCTCCTCCTCCTCCTCCTCCTCCTCCTCCTCCTATTGTGAGATCCAAAAGCCCACCTTAGAGGTCACAGATTCACAGTGTCATCCCTTCTGTGTTCTCTGCTTTGATGTGGCAGTGACTCGGCCCTGGTGGGCAGGCAGGCCATGGTCAGGGGGTTTGCAGAACCTCCTCCTCTGCAGCTGCAGAGCTGAGGCTCCCCTCCATTGTCCGTGCTCCGCATGGAGGGAGGGAGGGATCCCTTGTAATCCAGGTGGCCTCCTTCCTTGCTTTGACGAAAAGATCCTCGTCCTTTATCCTGCCAGACTACAGTTAGATCCTTGCCTCAGGGTTCAGTTAGTGAGTCTGCCAGAGACTAGAGCACAGAACTTTGGAGATTTTGTCTGTCTACTTCTGGGCCATGGAAGGCCAACCCTCCTAAACCATGAGCCAGGAAGCAGTTCTGTGCCCTCACTGCGTGAGAATGCACCTCTGAGAGCCACCTTTGCTCTCTAACTGCTGTGCTAGCTTCTGAAGTAGTCTTACCCGCTTTCTATTTTCATTAAATCGTATTTTATTTTTCTAACACATGGACCTTGGCTCCTCAAGTAAACGTCTGTCACATCTGATGGGAAAAGGTACACCGGAAGAAGTGAAGTGGGACAGCTAGGCATCATGATAAATTTCCAAAGCCAGTCAAATAAGAAAAAAATCACAAAATAGTAACGTGAATGCGAGGGGCGGGGCGCGTGTTTTTCTTTTTGGCACGATGACAAGCAAAATTGATATTGTTTGCATTTGTGGGGAACCAGACGAAAGCAGAGGAAATGTACGTTTTTATGAGTTCAAGAGCATTTGAGCAAATGGAGCACTTGAGTGCGCATTATGTGCTAATAATATGGCTAGTATGATACAGATTCTAGGCACTGTGGAGGACACGGACAATGTCATTACTGTGGTCCTAGCTCCTGACTGCGCATGGTTTTACCTGAATGCTCAGGTAACCGTTGGCTAAAGCAGGTGCTTAGATACCAACACGAGTTGCAGAGGGGCTCAGAGCTAAGCTGCCTTTCTGTGTCTATGATAAGATACCCGAGATAGGCATCTTAACAGGGGGAAGAGTTACTCTGGCTCTCAGTTTGAACAGCCTCAGTTCCTGGCCACTTGTCTCCAGTGTTTTAGGCCTGCGCTGGGGGCACCTCATCATGGGGCGGGGGACGTATACAGGGGAGCAAGGACGCTTCCCTCCTAGTGTCTGGGAAGTAAGGAGAGAAAGGAAGGGCGAGGCTCCCTTTCAGAAACAAGCCCTTAGTGACTTTCTGTTTCGAGTCCCAGCTCCCAAAGGTTCCACCATCTCCCAGTGTCACCATCACTTGGAGACCAAGCCTTAGCTGTAACTCAGATCACCCTGTTTCCTAGCACCCCGTGTAGTGAAGTGAGCTCACACTGGGCATCAGAATGGAGGGGTCACCCCAAGTCCAGTGAAGCTCTTGGGGGGAGCTGATTCTAGACAGCTGCTTGTGTTTTATCAGTGTGTGTTTAAGAACCTCCCTGTCATGCTAGCACAGATGGGGTGTGGCTGTCTCCCCCTTCCCTATCCTCCCCCCCCCCCCGGGGGTACTGTAAAGCTCCGGCTGTCGCTTCCATCACTTTTAGTAGGCGTCCTCATCAATTTATCAATTTATCCATGAGACCCATGGATAAATTCAACAGACCTGCCATATATGGGCTGCTCATGCGTGCTTCAGCATTGCCAGGGCATACATTTCAATTTCCAGTTTCAGGATGGGAATACAAGGTAGTTGGGAGGAAAGAGGGCAGTGGAGATTGGACTGGATGCAGTAAGCAGAGGAAAGCTGTTGCCTCCTGAGCAAAGCCTTGTTCTAGATTCTAGAATCTACAAGATTATCTGGGACCAAGAACGGTAGTCATTCAGACAGCGGCAAGAAGGTGAAAGAGAGAAGCCTTAACTGAGTTGAAAACCGACAGCCTTTGTAGCCACTCATCTTTGGGTAGCTCAACTTTGCTTTTCTCCTTATTTGTCTAACTTAGGAATCTTGCCGGGGGGGGGAGTGGTCAGTGGGTACAACAGACCTTCCAGGGAGAAATGACTAACAGAGACCCCTGCGTCCCCCTTCAAAGGGCCACAGGTAGAGCCTAGGATCTGCTAGCGTGTCTTACCGAGAACAGTTCTCTCTTTTCTCAGTTGTTCTGAATCCTCAGGTGGACCAAACGACCCTCACAAGAGAATGGATGCTTTCTTTTCCTGTGTCTTCACAGCACTGAGTTTTCAACAACCTAGGTAGCGATGGCCGACTATTAGCAAGAATGACAGTGGCTTCACTTATACACTCTATCAGGTGTTAGAGACGACATGACTCAGCCATCTCAACAAAGCCGAGGCAGGATCCAGGATCCATACAGGACAAGGAAACTGAGGCAGAGTGGTAAAGGAAGAGTCTGCCTTGTCATAGCTAGCGTTTGAACTCAGGAAGTCTGCTGCAACCTGTACTTGTGTTAAAATTTAAAGTGTATTTTTACATTAAGTTAAAAATATTTTATTGAAGCTGAGCCATGACTGAAAAAATGAAATTAAGTGAGATATTTGTGCTTTTTTTGAAACTATACACTCGGGGGGGGGGGCTCTTTGCTAGCTTCAGTGTAGAGTATTGGGACTTGCCTTGTGCTCTATGGATATATATGCATATATATATGGATATGCATATATCCATAGAGCACACACACATATATATAATGGATATATATATATATATATATACACACACACTTAACTGAGATCACCCTTTACAACTAGATAGAGAATCATGGGTAGATTTTGCGCACGCACACACACACACACTCGCACACACACACACCCACATCTGAAACTCAATCTGCTGCTGCACACACGAGTTTCATCAAATTCTTTTAAGCTGTAACAGGCATGAGAAGGAAAGCAGCTTGGCTCTGGTGCCAGCCAGAGGATTAGCACGGCAAACTGCTGACTTCAGCTGTTTATAAGGACGTTTGTGGCGTTGACTAATACTCTCCAGAGCTATCGTGCCAGACAGAATTAAGAAACAAGATTTTACAAAACTAAACTTTTACTCTTGCCCTGCCCAAAACAGTGCTAGCCCACCCTTCTAAGTCTGTATCATTTTTCTATTTGGTTATAGAAATTAGATTCCTGTCTGAATAAGTTTTCATGCTCATTTTGAACTATTATCAGAACTTGAGTCAGAAGTTGACATTCTCTTTGGTGAGATACTCAGTGAGTCCTTTTATACTCTGAACTGTAGCTTCCAACATTCTTTGATTTTTTTTTTGAAAATTAAATACCCAAATCTCTGTTCAGTAACCTTTAAGATGGCGGCGTGATTAGGGGTTGAAAGTAGGGGCAGGAGAATGGAGAGTGTGGGAAAGGGAAGTTCCCGTCCTTTCCCGTTGAAGCTTTCAGCCCAATGCGCTATCACTGTTGTAGCTTCAAAACCCATCAACGTGCTTATGCGGGGGGAGCATCTGTAAGTGAGGCAGGTACTTCAAGCCCACCTGCTTGAATCTAGTTCCAGGCCTCCCAGTGCTTTTGAGTGACACAAGGTGGTTGAAGTTGGGACAAGATGGATTCCCCCAAAATCTGTGTGTTGGAGCATTGGTCCTGGTTAGGGCAACAATTTCTGGTTTCTCATGGCTTTATGAGTAAAGGCTCTGGTAATTGTGAACGTCGTCCCTTTACTCTGAATTAGACCTGACTCCATCCCCCTCTTGACATCCATTATCCTTCCATCCCTCTCTCCCCCACCCTTTCCATCCTTCAGGGACCAGTTCTCCTTTAAGGCAGTTTCTTCTGAATTCATGTGTGGGGGATCCAGCCTTGGTCTTCTTTTACTTAACTCGACATCTATCTACCAATCCATCCATTTTTTTTGCAAACAATAGGATTTCATTTTTAAACATGTGGGCCCTATCTCCTAACGGTTCCACCATCCCTTCCCATTGAATGCATGTATTGCGTTATTGCCCTGTCGTCTACAAATATATGCAATTATTGTGTGTCAGTTAAAAAGAAAAACGGGGGGGGGGGGGGGGCTAGCATTTCCCTAGTGTTAGGTCTTGGCAGGGTGTGCTCTTGGGAAAATGTATGGCTGTTCTTGTGGGACCCTAGCCACTCTCTGGCTTTCTTTCTCAGCACGTGATCTCTCCCTCATGTGTGTGCATGCATATATGTGTATATGTGTATATACCCTGTAAGGACACCATCTACCATGAGATGATTCAGCCAGGAGGTTTTTAACAGACCCCAAGCTATGATGCTTAGACTTTCCCCTCCAAAATGATAAGCCAAGTAAACCCCTTCCCTTGATAAGGTATCCAGATTTTGTAATAACATAAAATGTAGTATAGTATAGTACATAGCACATTTAAAATTTCATTTGACATGGATATGAAAGTGCACGCCTTTAGTCCCAGCACTTGGGAGGCAGAGGCAGGCAGATCTCTAGTTCAAGGCCAGCCTGGTCCATAATGTGAGTTCCAGGACAGCTAGAGAAACCCTATCTGTCTCCTAAAACAAAACATAACAAAAAACAGAAAAAAAAAACCCCAAGAAATCATATAACAACTAGACCCTGATCATATTTTCTGAGCCACTGGGGCAAATCTCTGTTGACTCTAGTACTACTTTAAGAATCCTTGTGGATATATGAGCCAAAAAATTGGGTGTTTAATTTTAAGTCAGCTAGACTTGGGGGATCCTGTTACTTGTACTCAAAGGTGCTCAACTAATCCCAACTGTAATGAATGTTAGACCAGATCGTCCATTTTGCTTTACAAACACACTGTCAAAGAGACATGAAGAACGGACAATCATTGAGCACCTACTGTGTGCCTTTAACCTGCCTGCGCAGACTGTAAAGGATTGGGGTCAGATCACCACCATGACCACCCCATGTGTACCGCATGCATATGGCTTTGTTGCTGGAGCTATGCCGAGCATGGCTTTCTCAGTGGGTTTTACTATTTTCAGCTTCTGAGAACTAACCACACTTCTGCCCTTGTGAAGGGTCTGGGCTCGCCCAGTGCTTTTTTTTTTTTTTGTTTGTTTGCTGTTTTGCAAATACGTTTTCTTTGCATTTGGCAGAAAACTGGCTCAACTACAACTCCACATTCTAACTGTAATTTCACTAAAAGATTTCTCGTTTTTTTTTTTTACCACAATTAAAAGTCATTCTTACTTAAATATATGAGGTGATCTCCAAGCCAAGGTTTGGTTTGAGAATAGTCCACCGACTAGAATCCCTCTTGGAGACACGTGGAGACGAGGGTGGCTTCTAAAGTGTCAGGATACAGAGGATGCCTGAAGTTCTATTTGGGAAAGAAGAAGGCTATGTAGGCTATTTTGATTTATTTATTTATTTATTTATTTATTTATTTATTTATTATGTATACAGTATTCTGTCTGTGGGTAATACCTGCAGGCCAGAAGAGGGCACCAGACCCCATTACAGATTGTTGTGAGCCACCATGTGGTTGCTGGGAATTGAACTCAGAACCTTTGGAAGAGCAGGCAACGCTCCCAACCTCTGAGCCATCTCTCCAGCCCCTATGTAGGCTATTTTGAAAGAAGGTTCAGGGGAGCTTGGGAGGGAAGTCTGGTGAGTGGCAGTGGTTGCTAGGGAAAGTCCATCTTAAAGTGATAGCCGCCCCTGAGGTCTTGAAGTGGACTAGGGAGCCACTCCCTAGCACAAGTGTTTGCGACTTGCGGTTCTTTCCACATTCCTTTAAGCCTTTTAGTTGGGTATGACTTCATTTTGCAAAATTCGGTTTTTATACCTCCCGAATGCAAGCAGACTTTTGTTTTAGTGCAACTGTCCGCGTTACACTGCAGATGCACGGAGAGAGAACAGTGTTGGGTGTTAGGTTGCTTTCTGAATTCCCAGGGCCTTGTGCTGCTGCAGTTAAGTCTTTTTCCTTTATATATATATAAAAAAGACAGTGTCCAATAAGGCCCCGAGGCAGGCTTTGGCATGTGCCTGGGAAACAGGGTCCTTGTGATCTGAACAGGAGCCAGCTTCCTTGCCCTGCCCTTCCAGTTCTGCTTTCCTGATGTGGAAAAGGCTGGGCCGCCCCTAGTCCCTTTTGTGTGGGGCTCAGATGAGGCTAGCTAGGGGTCATCCCGGGTATGCGTGTGAGCGGAAATCAGTTGGGGTGCAAAACAGACCTTTCATCATAGCCCAAAGACGCTTTGAAAAGAAATTAGTCATGTACTTCATTCTCAGCAGAAAAGCAGTAATTAGGGGCCCGCCTCCAAGAATAAGAAATTAGTCACGGCTCTTGTGTTATCCGAGCCACTGTCAGTTTGTCTGAGAAATTCACAATAACGAAGGGTTGCTGAGTGCAAGCCCCTTGCAATTTCTTTCTCAAGGCTGTAACAGGTAGGTCACCATTCTTAGAAACAGTTTTCTGGTGCCACTGGTAGGTTCTGCCATCTTTTTAAGGTCTAGGGTAAGGCCTAGGGAAGCCTGTCCCGTCTCCATGAAGTCCCGGGACTGGGCTGATCCTGAGGTCTGAGTGGTGACTGAGAGTGGGCAGGGAATTGTCCCCCCCCTGTCCCCCCCCCCCCCCCGCTGTTGAGGGTGGGCAGTGGAGGGATGGGGATGCCAGCTGGAGTTGCTGAGGAATGGTCCCCTGAGAAGAGAGGATTTGAAAGGCAGGATCCTGAGGGTTAAAAGGTTGTCCAGTCAAAACCACACCCACTGAGATTGTACAAATGCAGGAAGGAGGCCCCGCCTTCTTTTTCTTTACTCCCTCCCTCCCCCTAATTTGGCTTTGAACTTGGAACCTTTCCTCTTAGTATCCGCCACACGGTAGCTCCTGCCAGGAAACAGGTTGCTCAGACAGTTCCTGCAGGGACAAGCAATAGTCCAGGGATCCACGGCTAAAAACCCTGGTGGAAAATTTGGGAATATGGAAATGTTTTGGGAATTGCCAGACTCAAATCTTGGGGGGGGGGGTAGGGGGGGGGAGGGAAAGGCTACAAGGGTCTTGTCAGTTTTCATAATCTTGTGATGCAGTGATGAATTAATATATGAATTTATTTTAAAAACTATTATAACATTAAAAAAAAAAGTTAATCCTACCCCTCTACTTCACCTTGCAAAGGCTCAAATCAGCGCAAAAACCTGACATTTTAGGCGAGGCTTCCTTCCTGGTGTTGGTGTGTTTGTTTTGGCCTCTGAGGACTGACCCAGGGGCCTCACGCACAGGAGGAGGTGCTCTTTCACTAACCGGCTCTTTTTCTGCACTTTTCTTTGAGGCAGGGCCTTGCAAGGTTGCTGGGGCTAGCCTCAGCTCATTCAAGTACTGGCAGGCCTTGGATTTGAGACCCTCCACCTCAGCCTCGCAGCCCAGGCTATGACACCAGACTGGGCTCTCCCTGTATTCTTTACTAGAACAGCTGTGGGCCAAATCGCCCATTTCCCAAGATTTACTTACTCTCTTATCTTCCAGAGGCTTCTTGTAACTCTGGAGTTAGTTAATGTAGGTTTCTAAGATCAGTGGCTTCTTTATAGCCTTGTCCCATCTCATTAAAGAGTCGACTGAAATGACCTAAGGAATGTTATCTGATCCAGTTAGATATTATGTGTGTTTTTAAAGATCTAGAAAACCAGATTCTGTACCTCATCCTTATACCCCCCCCCTACTTTCCTCAGTTAAAATGAAGATGATGTTAAGTCCCACACAGAATGTTCCCATACCCATTCAAGGCCCCAGCGGCTCCACGCAGCCATTTAGTCTTCAACAACGGCACACACCTCTCTTTAGTGACACAGGAAGATCCCCTGAATATTAGGCATTTTTCACAAATTTGTTACTGAATTTAGATTATCCATGTTACTGGTTTGCCTCCTGTTTCTGCCCTGGGGCAGAAATGATTCAGTCAGATTTTAATATTGATGAGCGTTAAGTTATTTTTAATAATCCTTTTAAATTTACTTATACACACACGTCTAATACCTGCCTGCAGGTAGTTAGATCCGAGTTGGGCAGGGCAATACACGCCTGTAATTCCAGAACTGGTGGAGCCCCAGAGGCAGGAACATGTGGAGTTCAAGGCCAGCTGGGTCAAGGAAACTCTATTTCAAAAAAAAAAAAAAAAAAAAAAACCAGCTCAAAACAAAACAGAAGTCCAGTCTAGACTAAAAGTCAGTGCCTCTGCTGATTTCCTTGGAACTTTTGTGCTTTGCCTTTGGAATGGGTCGAGAATTATTTAACACCACTCTGCTTGGGAATGGTGAGGCTGGGTTTCGTGTGTGTGTGTGTGTGTGTGTGTGTGTGTGTGTGTGTGTTCATGTGTTTGCATGTTTGTAAAGGGCAAATGTAAATTGCCAGCCTTGGTTCTATTTCCCTGCCTCAGCCTAGCGTGGCAACAGAAGGGTGTATCAATACGTGCTGCTTTGCCAACCCTTGAGACACTTCCTAGGGACCACGTGGAGCTCCTTAGTTTTAGATTATTAGAGTTGTTGGGCAGCTGGTCACTCTGGGATGACCTCATCTGTGGCTTTGCGCTAGGACGGTTGGAGCCAGTGGAGAGCTGGCCATCTTTGGGATGAGATGTTGACATGCTTCTTATAGTTCCACACATGGGTAACATGGGGATCTGGAGCTATGAGAACCTGCTTTAGACTCCTGTCTTCACATGTGTGAGCTAGCAGCTGGGAGCATCAAGGTAAGAATCATCACCGAGATCCGTGCCCATATCCTGTGGTCTTTATCATTTACCATGTTGTTTTAACTCATTTATTTTTGTTTCTTTTTATTTGTTTGTTTGCTTATTGAGTGTCTGTGTGCACTGCCAAGTGCATGTGGTAGACAAAGGGCAACTTGCAGGAATTTGGTTCTCTCCTATCACCATGTGGACCCTGGGACTGAACTCAGGTCATCAAATTTGGTGGCAAGCGATTAGTGCTACCCATTAATACAAAACAAGGAAAACAAAACATCGTAGTCATTCGCTGCTGCTTGCCTTGAATTTCAGTTTGAGATGGTGCTGGTTTGAATAAGAATGGCCCCTATAGGTTCATATATTTGAGTGCTTAGGGAGTGGTACTCTTTGAAAGGATTAGGGGGCGTGGCCTTGTTGGAGGAAGTGGGTCGCTGGAGGTGGGCCTTGAAGTTTCAAAAGCTCAAGCCAGTCCCAGTGTCTCTCTCTTCCTGCTGCCTGCGATCTGGCTGTAGAACTCTCAGCTCCTTCTCCAGCACCATGTCTGTCTACATGCCATCAACCATGTCCTACTATGATGAGAACAGACTAAACCTCTGAAATGGTAAGCCATCCCATCAAAGGATTTCCTTTAGAAGCATTGTTGTGGTCATGGTGTCTCTCTTTACAGCAATAAGATGCTGACGAACACAGATATTCATTCATTCATTCATTCATTCATTCATTCTTTAAACCACATTTAGTCTTTATGTTGTGTCCAACACTGGAGGGCCAAGGCCCCTATCTCAAGAAGCTTCGAGCTCTTGGTGGAAGGGAACCTTATAATCTAGACTATGATCTATGGCTGACCATGAACCTTCTGATGTGCACCTTGAGGAGAGGAGACCTGTGGCTTTACAACAGGACATTGCTGAGGCCATTCCAGCTCTTTCCCCAACCACGGTGTGGCTCCAAGATAAGGGATTTTCCCCCCCAATTCCAACTTTTCATCTGAGTATGAAAAAATCTTCTAAAAATTGTCCTAAGCCCTTGGCACAAGGGCTGGGGAGATGGCATGGTGGGTAAAGTGGTTGCTGTTGAAGGAAGAGAAACTGCATTTGGATCGTGTCGAAGCAGGGCCTGGTGGAGCTTGTCTTTAAAGGTGAGGTGGGAGTAGGAAGCCACTGTTCCAAGCTCATGGGCCAGCTACCTTGGTGTGCAGTGGGCTATGCAAGAGAAGCTATTGGCCGAGGTGAAAGGGGAGGCCCCATTCTTGAGACTGTCCTTGGACCTCCACTATTGCTTTGTGCCAAGCATGTGTGCTCACACATGAATGTAAAGGCGCCCACAGACCAAAACAACCAGTCAGCTGACCAAAAAAAACTTGGCACAGTGCTCAGCAACCAAATAGTTCTCAATGTATCAATCACTGCCTTGTGTCTCTCATGCTTCTTCTGATTGCCTTCTATATTGTTGTTGGAAACAAAGGATTGTACTAGGCAGAGCACTGCAGTCTTTGGCTGAGCAGTTCTGGCTCTGCCACCAACCTTCCGTGTGCCACTGGGGCGAGGCTACCCATGCCTGTCTGTAGACCTTATATGGGATCCCGTACAGGCAAAATCTGAGTTGAGCTGTTTCTACTTGTTGGCTCCCTGTGAGTAATGCTGCTACATTCACACGCATGTCTGTGTGGACCTGTGTTTGCATTTCTGTGGGGTATATTCTAGAAGCAGAATGACTGTGTCATGTGATAACTTTAACTATTTGAAGAACTGATAAACTGTTTTCCAAAGAGGTTGCACCGGTTTAGAATCTTCCCAGAACCTTGGGAGGGTTCAGATTCCTCCCCGTCCTTGCCGACACTTCTAATTGTCCATCCTTCTCTTTTAATCATCTCAGCGGTGTGAAGAGGTAACTTCCTGTGGTTTGATTGGTATTTCTCTCGTGGCAAAGGATGCTGAGTATCTCATCATCTGCTTATTGGCTGTAATAGTCTCTGGAGAAATATTAATGCAAATTCTTGGCCCATTGTTTTTTGCTGTGCGTGTGTCCGTGCAGATGCATATGAAGCCAGAGGTCAGGTGTCCACCTTAGGTGCCATCTTTTTTTTTGGGGTGGGGGCAGGGACAGGGTTTCCCACTTGCCTGGAACTTCCCAAGTAGGCCAGGGTGGCTGGCTTGTAAGCAGTGACCTCCAGGGATCTGCCCTGCCAGAGCTTGGTTTACAAGTGTGCCACCCCACCCAACACAGTTCCCTGTGCTTGCGAGGTAAGCACTTTACCAGATGAGCCGTCCCCCTGCCCTCCTTGGTCCCTCTCTAAGGTTCACGACTTCCACAGCTTGTTCTGAGGGATTGGCCTTTATGCTTTTTGGTAGCTCCTATTCTTCAGACTGACGACTATGGCAGTGGTAGGAGTTCCCAGTGACAGCGTCATACTGGACCAGTGTGACTGTGTCGGTCACAAGCCTCAGGCCTTGCATCTCAGTGCCTTTGCACATGGAAACTTAGTTCTTTGTTCCATAAGTTTTGTGATCTCAGGATATTTCAGCCCGTGGCTCCTGTCTACTTTCTATGAGGACCACAACCGAGTGGTTGTTTAGGGGAATCGTCATTGTCCCAGTCGCTGACATGAACTGGGCACATAGCCCTTGAGAGTACAGGTGAGATCAGCTATCATCACCAGCGCTCATTCTGTGCAGGGTCACCTGTGACAGCCTCAGGACACCTGTGAAAAGCAGAGAATAGTTTCATTGTAGCACGCTTCCGGGAAATACTTAGTTGCAGGAGTGAAACTACAATACTTTGCCAGGTGGCAGTGGCGCTCATCTTTAATTCCAGCACTTGGGAGGGAGAAGCAGGCAGATCTCTGAGTTCATGGCCAGCCTGGTCTGTAGAGTAAGTTCCAGGACCAACAGGACTACACAGAGAAGCCCCAGTCTCAAAACAAAAACACACACACACACACACACACACACACACACACACACAAAAACCCAGCAAAACCCAAAAAACCCACCAACCAACCAAAACCAAACCATATCAAACATAACAAAAACCAAAACCCAACAAAACCACAGAACGCAAAGAAAGACGCTATAATACTTCTTTTGGAGCTATATTAGATAGACCCAAGATGCCTGCTTCTAGTCTGGCCAAGCAGGTTTAGATAGCTCTTTGGGTGGGATAGCTTTTCTAGCCTTCACCATCATTCCTAGGAGATGTTTAGTTAATTTTTTAAAGTCCCTACTATGTGCCATATGTTGTGCTGCGTGTTGGGGCTGTGACGCTGATCAGAGCTCCCAACTCCTTACGTACAAAGAAGACTAGCGTACAAAGGTACAGACAGCCATCATGTCTGCGGAAGGGAGGGCTGATGGGAGGACGGAAGGGAGGGCTGATGGGAGGATGGAAGGATTTCCTGGTGCTGCCTCACAGTGTGGAAGAAAAAAGATCTCACGCATTTCCTCTTTTTAAATTGTGGTCAAATATGTATAATATGTATTGTTTTGATCATGCGGCTCAGTAACCACCCGTTGTTATTCGTTCTGCAATGAAATCTGTCATTATTCCCAACAAAGCCCCCTGTACTCTTTAAACAGTCCCTTTTTATAAGTGCCATCACGCAAGATTTGTTTTTCTGTGTCTGTCATACCTTCTTAAGAGTAACGTTTTCAGGGGGCTGGAGAGATGGTTCAAGAGTTAAGGGCACCTCCTGTTCTTCCAGAGGACCTAAGTTCTGTTTCCAAGCACCTGCATGCTAGCTCACAAACAACCGTAACTCTAGTTTCAGGGGTTTGATGCCCTCTTCTGGCCTTCATAGGCTCCAGCTACATACATGACATACGTACAAGCACATGGTATGCAAACATGCACACAAAACAGTCATATACATGAAAATGAAGAGAAGCAAATGTTAAAAAAATAACAATTTTAGGGTATGCCCATGCTGTAGCATATTCAAAATTCCATCCGTTTGTTTGGTAGCTAAATAATAGTCCATTGCATGATTAGACCATAATTTATTTATACATTTGTTGCTGATGTTTACCTGGCTTCTTTTCTTTTCTCCTCTCCCTCTCCCTCTCCTCCTTCTTCTTTGAAACAAGGTCTCTCTGTGTAAGATATCTGGCTTATTTCTACCTGTAACTATTGTGACTAGTGCTGTCATTAAATTATGGTACAAATACCTGTTCAGTGTTCCAATTAATTTGATTAATTGAGACAAAGTTTCATTGTGTAACTTTGGCTGGCTTGGAACTCGCTGTGTAGCCCAGGCCAGCCTTGAGTTCAGACATCCAGATGTGTCTGACTCCAGAGCACTGGGATTAAAGATTTGAGCCACCATACCCAGCAATATTTCCATTAAAAAATTTACTTTAAATTATGAGATACTTAAATTATAATTCTGTAGGCCACATGAGATTAAAAATAAAAGAAAAGATAGCTTTTTACATTTAGATAAAATTTTTCATTAAAAAGCTAGCTATTAAAATTTGTGCCATTTTTCTTTTAATATGATTTTATGGTCGTTGAAGTTATTAAAACATTTTTGATAACCAGAAAGGATAAATTTGTATATGATAATTTGTTTCATTACTCCTTTGGGTCATTTTGAGATTTATTATAAGTTAGATTGAGATGACCACATCTGTATTAATCTTTGCTGCTAAACCTATTATTAAACTGAAGGCCTTGCATCATAGATGAGAGAAATTCAATGTACTTGTCGTGAGTGGCCATCTTATTTCATAAGAGTTTTGTCTGAGATGTTGTTTTGTTAAAGCGGCATGATCCTTCTCTCAAACTTGCGCCATAATGCCCATACTGTGTCTTTCAGAGCAGTCCAAGTCAGGGCAGGAAAGTGGAGGGGGACTCCATTGAAGTCTCTAATTCTGCAAGCAGGCAAAGTTTCACAGGTTTGAGCCCTGCTTGATGCTGAGGACAACCACGTGGATGAGCAGCAACTGACTGATGGCGGGGGTGGGGGGTCGACTGTGGACCGGCGGACTAGGGCGTCTGCCAACCCTCTACACTTGTCACTTCGGAGCCTGAAGTACGTGGACATTTTCTGAGAAACACTTCACAACCACTTACGCCTGTTTTGGTTCTCCAAGACAAAAGATGATGATTCTGCTCACTCCTCCTCACCGCAGACGCACGGATAACTCCCACCATATACACATGTTCCTTTTTCACAGACACAGGCACGTACTGAACACGCCAAGCTGGGCACCCAGAGACAAGCTGGGAGTGGGGCGCGTCGCGGGGAGGGTTCTGAAGACCCCTTGCCTGAGGTCCCTTTTCCTTGGCCAGTCATCCGAATGACGGAGAGTAATTCGGTTTGCTCAAGGTTTGCCGACTGAATATTAATCTCCTCTAAAACATACCCAGTGTCATTTAGACGGCTATTTGATCAGATGCCTGGCTACTGTGGTCAGACAAGTCGACACATAAAAAAGCTTATACTATTCTCCTATGTAAAAAAGATCTGGAAGAGCAACCCGTCATCATTTCTGCTGGGCGCCACTAGAGGGCACTGTGACCACGGGAAATGGAAGTTCCTGCGTTATTTCTTTTAGACTAACCAAAGCCAGGGCAGGAAGTCTGACGGAACCTTTCTCTGCCAGTCTCCAATTTTGCAGTTGGGGAAGCTGTCCCTGTATGAAAGGCTACGTCACAGGGCTAAGGATGGAAATTAAAGTTAGAGGCTGGAGTTAGGGCCGTGGCCTTTTGACCTCGGCTTCTCTCGAGTTCGGCGTTAAGGCCCTCGTGTTTTTCTTAGTGATTTAAAGGCAATGCTTTGCAATGTCGGGGCTGTTCTGTTTGTTATAAGTTACACCTGAGGAGGAGGCTTCCTCTCATACAGACGATGCGGGTGAGCAATCTGTAGGACCTTCCGGCAGGGGTTACGGCATGCTAGCTTCTCAGGGCATCTATTTCTTGTTGGTGATGTGTCCCGTAGCTAGTTTTGTCGTTGGTCTCTCTTGTAAAATAGTGACTTCAAGTGACACAAGGAAGGCTCGCAATACATACATAGTCTGGGCGTGCCAAGACTCCTTTCTTTTCACTCTACGTGCGTGTGAGCTCTGTGTGTACGTGTGTGTGAGCTCTGTGTGTACGTGTGTGTGAGCTCTGTGTGTACGTGTGTGAGCTGTGTGTACGTGTGTGTGTTCACGCATGTGTGTGCATGTGCACGTGTATGTGTGCACGCGCGCATGCGCGTGTGTTAGTTGCCAGGCAGTGTGTGTGTGTGTGTGGGGGGGGGGTATTAGGTAAAAAGTGAATGCTCCTGAGAGAACATGTAATTTTTCTGGAATTCGATCGTTTCTTTTAGGAATCAAGCCTAATTTTGAGAGTTCTAGCACATCATCATTTCAAATAATACGAAGGGCTAATTTTTTCGAGAATACATGCATGATTTAAAATAAAAGAAATTCTAGTTAGTTTGGAAAATACTGTGTTTTGTTTCAAACACCCTTTCTCTTTTCCTTGCAGCCAGTCTCTGGGTTCTAGACCCATCTACTGCCCTCCTCCCCATCTTTGAGCAGCTGGCTCCAACTCAGTCTCCCCACTAGGGGGCAAGCGAAGAAAAGCAGAACCAGCTCGGCAGCCCTCTTCCCTCCCTGCTCCAGGGACAGAAAGCGGAGGACTTGGGTGTGAATGTATTTGGGCTGGGGGTGGCTGTTTGCTGTAGGCTGAGGATGAAATTGCCAGGTTTTCTCCCTGGCCTCTTGGGCTTTCTAGTGATTAAAACATGGGCAGTGATGTCGATGGGAACTTTAATATGATAGGCCTGCCTCACACACCAGGTTCTCCCTTCAATGCTTTGAGTTTGTGCTACTTTCTCTGATTATACGTAAATGCTTAGGAATCCGGTAATTATGTTCTCAGAGACATCGCAACTGTGGATCTGAGCGAGAGAGGGAATGTTCAACAGAATCCGGGGGTACCTAGCGTCCTCTACCCCAAATGCTTGGAACCAGACGTGGTTTTAATTTGGGATGTTTCTTTGACTTTGGGATATTTTAATAAACATAACAGATATCTTGGGGACTACAAAGTCTAAACATGAAACTCGTCTGTTTCCTAGACTTAACATGCACGGCCTGGAGGTGATCTTAGATGGTATTTTTACCGCCCCTCCATCTGGATGGCAATGCTTCCCATGAGGTCAGCCGTGGAATTTTAGATGGGGGTGGGACATAATTACAGTGTTCAAAAACTTCTGGATGTGGGAGCATTTTGGGTCTTGTATTTCTGCATCAGAAATATTCCACATAAGTCACAGAACAGCTCTGCTGCCGGCTGGCCCCTGCCTCATCTTTTGATTTTAAAATGAAGTTTTTTTTGGTCCATCCGTCTTGCTAAGAACAACTTTCCAGAATACACAAGAAGTTTAGAAAATGAGGCAAGAAGAGCAAAACGCATCTTTTTTTCTTTTCTTTATTTATTTTTCTTACTTTATAAATAATACTGTTCAAAATTTCCACTTCCTCTCCTCCTCCCATTACCCTCCTGCTCCCTCCTTCCCCCTCCCCCTCCAGTCCTAAGAGAAGGCAGGGTACCCTGCCCTGTGGGAAGTCCAAGGCCCTCCCCCCTCCCTCCAGGCTTAGGAAGGTGTGCATCCAAATAAACTAGGATCCCAAAAACCAGTACATGCAATAAGAGACAAATCCCAGTGCCATTATCATTGGCTTCTCAGTCAGCCCCCACTGTCAGTCACATTCAGAGTCTGTTTTGATCACATGCTCGTCAGTCCCAGTCCAGCTGGCTTTGCTGAGTTCCCATTAGCTCAGGCACTGTCTTAGTGGGTGGACCAACCCCTCGTGGTCCTGACTTCCTTGCTCATATTCTCCCTCCTCCTGCTCTTCAGCTGGACCTTGGGAGCTCAGTTCAGTGCTCCGATGTGGGTCTCTGTCTCTATCTCCATCTGTCGCCGGACAAAGGTTCTATGGTTTCTATGGTGATATTCAAGATAGTCATCAGTCTGACTATGGGACAAGGCCAGTTCAGGCACTCTCTCCTCTACTGCCCTGGGTCCTAGCTGGGGACATCCCCATAGACACCTGGGAACCCCTCTAGAGCCAAGCCTCTTGCTAACCCCAAAATGGCTCCCTTAATTAAGATATCTTCTTCCCTGTTCCCATATCCGTCCTTCCTCCATCTCAACCATCCCACTCTCTTAAGCTCTCCCCAACCCTCCCTTTCTCCCTTCTCTCTTCCCCTCTCCCCTTTCCCCTGCCTCACCCCCACTCCCACCGCCATGCTCCCAACTTTTGCCCAGCGATCTTGTCTGCTTCCAATTTCCAGGAGGATCTATATATGTTTTTCTTTGGGTTCATCTTATTATTTAGCTTCTCTAGGTTCACAAACTGTAGGCTCAATGTTCTTTGTTTATGGCTAGAGTTCACTAATGAGTGAGTACACACCATATTCATATTTTTGGGTCTGTGTTATCTCACTCAGGATAGTGTTTTCTACTTCCATTCATTTGGATGCAAAATTCAAGATGTCATTGGTTTTTACCGCTGAGAAGTACTCTAATTGTAGATGTGCCACGCTTTCTTTATCCATTCTTCCATTGAGGGGCATTTAGGTTGTTTCCAGGTTCTGGCTATTACAAATAATGCTGCTATGAACATAGTTGAACAAATGCTTTTGTAGTATGATTGGACATCTCTTGGGTATATTCCCAAGAGTGGTATTCCTGGATCCTGAGGTAGGTTGACTCCCAATTTTCTGAGAAACCGTCACACAGATTACCAAAGTGGTTGCACAAGTTTGCATTCCCACCAGCAATGGATGAGTGTTCTCCTTACTCTGCATCCTCTCCAGCATAGGTTATCATTGGTGTTTTTGATTTTAGCCATTCTGACAGGTGTAAGATGGTATCTCAAAGTTGTTTTGATTTGAATTTCCCTGATAACTAAGGAAGTTGAACATGACCTTAAGTATCTATTGGCCATTTAAAATTCTTCTGTTGAGAATTCTCTGTTCAGTTCAGTACACCATTTTTTAATTGGGTTAATTAGAATTTTAAAGTCAAGTTTCTTGAATTCTATATATATTTTGGAGATCAGACCTTTGTCTGATGCGGGGTTGGTGAAGATCTTCTCCCATTCAGTAGGTTGCCTTTCTGTCTTAATGACAGTGTCCTTTGCTTTACAGAAGCTTCTCAGTTTCAGGAGGTCCCATTTATTCATTGTTGCTCTTATTGTCTGTGCTACTGGGGTTATATGTAGGAAGTGGTCTCCTGTGCCCATATATTGCAGGCTATTTCTCACTTTCTCTTCTATCAGGATCAGTGTGTTCAGATTGATATTGAGGTCTTTGATCCATTTGGACTTGAGTTTTGTGCATGGTGATAGATATGGATCTATTTTCATTCTTGTACAGGTTGACATCCAGTTATGCCAGCACCATTTGTTAAAGAAGCTTTCTTTCTTCCATTGTATAATTTTAGCCTCTTTGTCAAAAATCAGGTGTTCATGGGTTTGTGGATTAATATCCAGGTCATCAATTCGATTCCATTGGTCAACATCTTTGTTTTTATGCCGATACCACGCTGTTTTCATTACTGTAGCTCTGTAATAGAGTTTGATGTCACGAATGGTAATGCCTCTGGAAGTTCCTTTATTGTATAGGATTGTTTTGGCTATTCTGTTTTTTTTTTGTTTTTCCATAGAAAGTTGATTGTTGTTCTCTCAAGGTCTGTGAAGAACTTTCTTGGGATTTTGGTGGGGATTGCATTGAATCTATAAATTGCCCTTGCCATTTTTACTATGTTGATCCTCCCAATCCAAGAGCATGGGAGATCCTTCCATTTTCTGGTATCCTCTTCAGTTTCTTTCTTCAAAGCCTTACAGTTCTTGTCAAATAGATCTTCCACTTTTTTGGTTAGTGTTACCCCAAGATACTTTATGTTATTTGTGGCTATTGTGAAAGGTGATGTTTCTCTGATTTCCCTCTCAGCTTCTTTATCCTTTGTGTATAGGAGGGCTACTGATTTTTTGGAGTTGATCTTGTATCCTGCCACATCACTGAAGGTATTTATCAGCTGTAGAGTCTTTGGTAGAGTTTTTGGCATCACTTATGTACCCTATCATATCATCTGCAAATAACGAAAGTTTGACTTTTTTCTTTCCAATTCAAATCCTCTTGTTCTCCTTATGTTGTCTTATTGCTATTACTAGAACTTCAAGCACTATATTGAAGAGGTGTGGAGAGAGTGGACAGCCTTGTCTTGTTCCTGATTTTAGTGGAATGGCTTTGAGTTTCTCTCCATTTAATTTGATGATAGCTGTCAGCTTGCTGTATATTGCTTTTATTATATTTAGGTATGACCCTTGTATCCCTAATCTCTCCAAGACCTTTATCATAAAGGGGTGTTGAATTTTGTCAAATGCTTATTCAGCATCTACTGAGATGATCATATGGTTTTTTCTTTCAGTTTATTTATATGATGGATTACATTGATAGATTTTCGTATGTTGAACCAGCCCTGCATCTATGGGATGAAGCCTACTTGATCATAATGGATGATTTTTTTGATGTGTTCTTGGATTTGGTTTGCCAGTATTTTGAGAATTTTTGCATCAATGTTCATGAGTGAGATTGGTCTGTAATTCTCTTTCTTGGTTGAGTCTTTGTGTAGTTTTGGTATCAGGGTAACTGTAGCTTCATAAAAAGAGTTTGGCAATGACTCTTCTGTATCTATTATGTGAAACAGAGTAAGGAGTATAGGTATTAGCTCTTCTTGGAAGTTCTGGTAGAATTCTGGATTAAAACCATCAGGTCCTGGGCTTTTATTGGTTGGGAGGTTTTTGATGACAGCTTCTATTTCCTCGTGACTTATAGGTCTATTTAAATTGTTCACCTGATCTTGATTTATTTTGGTATATGGTACCTATCTAAAAAAGTCCATTTGTTTTACATTTTCCAATTTTGTGGCATAAGGCTTTTGTAATAAGACCTAATGATTCTCTGTATTTCCTCAGTGTCTGTTGTTATGTCCCCCTTTTCATTTCTGATCTTGTTAATTTGAGTGTTCTCTCTCTGCCTTTTGATTAGTTTGGATAGGGTTTTTCAATCTTGTTGATTTTTCTCAAAGAACCAGCTCTTTGTTTCATTGATTCTTTGGATTGTCTTCTGTGTTTCTATTTTGTTGATTTCAGCCCTCAGTTTGATTATTTCCAGTCTTCTACTCCTCCTTGGTGAGTCTGCTTCTTCTTCTTCTTCTTCTTCTTCTTCTTCTTCTTCTTCTTCTTCTTCTTCTTCTTCTTCTTCTTCTTCTTCTTCTTCTT